>NC_055974.1:8381032-8616032 GCF_018492685.1 Alosa sapidissima
CCAGCACGAGAACACCTCCACCTGGAGAGGGCACAGGCCACAGGTTAAATCACCCACAGCGACCAGAGACGCTCTTCAATCAATCAACAACAAAAAAACCCAGATTAATGGCATTAATGGCAACAATAATCAGTAACTATACAGTTAAGTGGGGCTTTGGTCCAAGCAGGAGTTGGGTTACATCCAGAGCTGTGTTTCCCAAAAGCACCCCTGGTCCATGGACATTATAACACTGTAACTTTTTCTAAAATGAACAGACTCATTTAACCATAGCACAACAACGCCTTGGAAGAAAACAGCCCTGGACAGCAATTCAGGCATGGATTCTTCATGCAGTCCCTGGTCAGTATAAGAAGCCTCTTACATTAGAGAAGTGTTTGGGTTTGGTGAGACCACACAGAAGGGCACTGCACCTGGTCAGTATGAGAAGCCTTCTACATTAGAGAAGTGTGTGTGTGTGTGGTGAGTAGGCTCAGAAGGGCACTACACCTGGGATGAAGGTGCCGACAGAGAGCCCTTTCCCGCCGTCCGAGGGGCTCCCGTCGATGTACACTCGCCAGTCCCCGTCCTCGCTGCTCCACGACACGCCGATGTGGTGCCAGAGGCCGTCGTTGACCGCTGGGCAGTCTGTGATGCGCTCCTTTCCGTTGACATACAGCACCCATCTGAGATGGAGGGACAAGAGGAAGACCATTTTAAAGAGGCTGAAAGCAACTATTTAGAAAGAGCTGACTGCCAATTTATCAATCATATACAAAAAATATAAAACAACCAATCAAATTACATCCCTCCCCTTTTGGGAACCTGAAGCAATGTAATGATTGGTTGGAAATTGACATTTGATCAGAACCACATTGTTTGTGTACGCTTTGTTTTTTTTCACACACACACACACACACACACTGGACAGATTGCTAAGCTAAGCTAACGGCAGGTGTATATTTTGTTGAGTCCAATGAAAAGTGTAATGGAGTACAGTCACAGGCTGCATCCTGTCAGAAGTTCAACTTGCACACACCCGTTGTAGTCGATGAGCAGGAAGGCATTGTCACTGCCTTCCACAGCATAGGAGACTGGCGTCCCGTAGTTCATCGTGTCCGATGACCTCATCCAGAACGTACAGGTGATCGCCCGCAACGACGGCATGACCCCGTCGATCATCACAAATCCGTGGATCCCGGACACCTCGAAGTCCAGGTTAAACGAGGTGGACATTTCTGAACATGTCAAGAGGGGAAGAAATAACAAAGTGTCCTTACTTTGGCACATCAGCAACTAGGAAAGTCAGCAAACTATCCCCACCCCACTTTTTAAAACAAGCTGCGAAACAGTGAGAACAATTAGCGCGGCTACTTTTTCGAAGCACCAGGGGTGACTCAATGCTCCAGACTGCGTTAAGTGCATCTGGCGGACGTTCAGCACTACTTCACAGAGCCATTCTTCATCATTACAGCGAATTTGCGTCTGGCTCGCCTCCTCCTCGAATTCCAATGACTTATGGGGGAAGCTGTTTCGTTTAACCGAGGACGACTGAAACAAGGTTGAAGCAGAAGTCTGACGTCCTCTCCAGACATAGCTGCTGTGCTGAGAAACACTATTATCATCAAAGAGGGAAAGGAGGGGAAAGTTAAGTTGAGATTGAGAGCTCTGCTCATTCTCCTCTGTCTGTCCCTGCTCATGGAAACTATTAGCTTTGCAAACGGAACCCTCCAGATTTTTCAATTTTCCTCCTTTCACTCCAATTACTAACTTATTTTCTCCCTTTCTCAGCTTTTACTGTATGATAACATTTCTGCCCTTTTTTCCTCTCTCTCTCTCTCGCTCTCTTTCTCTCTGTCGCTACGGTGTCTATACCTGTCTCACACCTGGTTCCATTGAACCCAGGGGGGCATCGGCAGGTGAAGGTGCCGGCACCGTCCAGGCAGGTGGCTCCATTCTCACAGGGGTTGGGGTCACACTCGTCCTCGTCGATCTCGCAGAGCTGCCCCCTGTACCCGCTGGCACACTCACACCTGACAGACAGGTAAGGTAAGGTAAGGTAAGGTAAGGTATATTTATTTACAATATATATGTTCGGCATTGAACACACAGCAGCATGGGCAACCGCATTAGGCTGTAGCATGGTACTATTGAACAATCAAGCCAGGGAGCAAAGCCATCACATAGCCAATTCATGAACATGACATTAGCTATACGCTTTATGATATTCGCTGGTACTGACCAGGGGCTAGCCATCTTTGAGGATTAAATCAGTGCTATATATATGATGATTTCACTTAGTATTGAATTCTAGTCAAATTCTGCAGTGCTGGGAGTAATAATGAGTGTCCAATCCACAATATAGATTCTTACCTGAAGTTATTGACTCCATCTACACAGGTAGCTCCATTCAGACAGGGGGCGCTGTCACATTCATTGACGTTGACCTCACAGTTGTCCCCAGAGAAGCCTCGGATGCAGGCACAGACATACTCCCCCACCAGATCCTCACACGCCCCACCATTCTGGCACGGGCTGGATGCACACTCGTTTATCTCCAGCTCACAACGAGAGCCTAGACACACAGACACACACACACACACACGCACACGCACACACACACACACAGACACAGACACAGACACAGACACAGACACAGACACACAGACACACACACACAGACACACACACACACAGTGTCAAGTGTTGTGAGTCTTTGCCATAATATCCATATGGAAAACTGTTTCACAGGCAACTGATAATTTTTTGTGTAAGACCGTTATCAACATGCTGAAAAAGTAACCAAAACTGATTTTTTTTTGCCTGTATCCAAAATAACCACAGCACTAATTTCTTTGACCGTCCAGCCAGCTGACCTGTGTAGCCGTCTGCGCAGCTGCAGGTGAAGTAGTTGACCTTGTCCACACAGGCGCCCCCGTTCTGGCAGGGCGAGGAGCTGCACTCGTTCACCTCCGCCTCGCACTGCGACCCTGCCAGACGACCCAAACAAACAAACGATTACAAACGATTACAAAC
The DNA here is from genome assembly GCF_018492685.1 of Alosa sapidissima. Lineage (NCBI taxonomy): Eukaryota > Metazoa > Chordata > Actinopteri > Clupeiformes > Clupeidae > Alosa > Alosa sapidissima. The sequence goes on from NC_055974.1 coordinate 8,384,048, forward strand.
GATTACAAACGCACAAACAACACACCGCCGCGCCACATTACTGTGCCGTGCCATGAGGCTGGCGTCCTCTTCAGCAGCAAGCGGGCGCTCCACACTACCCCCATGCCACCCCTCCACCCCTCCACCCCTCCACCACTCCCAGAACCCGCTGCCATCCCTCTCTCGCCGCCAGTCGGGTCGGTCACGCCTGAGGAGGCAGGCAATCCCCTACCAGGCACGGAAAAAGTGCCGCCACCGGAGCGCGTGCCGACGGGCTGACTCAGAGGCCGGCCGTGGCAGCGGCGGTGCGGTGTGGTGCGGACGGGTGCCATACCTACGAAGCCCGGCTGGCACTGGCAGTAAAAGTCTCCCATGCCGTCGCGGCACAGCCCGCCGTTCTGGCACGGCTCCGACTCGCATTCGTCAATGTCGCTCTCACACTTCGCTCCTGTGAGAAAGACAGAGAGGGAGGGAAAGAGGAGAGAGAGAGAGAGAGAGAGAGAGAGAGAGAGAGAGAGAGCAGACGAAAGTTTATTTTTCCTGTAAACCTAAAGCACGAGGGTGAATGATTCATCTGAGCCACACCAGTCCTCTTCCGATAGCTCCATTGGAATGTTTCTGCTGATCACGAGGGTTAAGTCGGGGCACGAGTAAGCCCGTCATTGGCATTGTCAGGGCTAATGCATCTCCAATGCAGACAGCTAAAGTCCTTTCATGTGTTTTGCACCAAGGCTTTCGCTGAACCAGCTGTTTTCACTCTTTGCTTCTGCGGCCTGATTTGTACCTCAGACTTGCGCTGATTAACAAATCCAGATGGCTAAAAACAAAAAAGAAAATAACCTGGACCTAATGTCGTCCAAAACAGCACAATGTTCCAGTCGCCACAGAGAGAAAAAGAGAGAGAGAGAGAGAGAGAGAGAGAGAGTGGAGATAGCTGGTCTTACCTGTGAATCCTGGTTGGCAGGTGCAGACGTAGCCGACCCCCACCTCCTCACATATGCCTTTGTTTTGACATGGGTTCAGGAAACACTCGTGAAACACCTGGGGAGCAGAAGACAAAGGCCAGGGATGCTTTGAGTCAGAGCGGGCAAAGTGAGCACACATTTGTTTCCATGTCGTCATTCCAAAGGGGCCCGGGCTACCCTTCTCCGACCCACATTTGGGAGAGAGTGAGAGAGAGAGAGAGAGAGAGAGAGAGAGAGAGAGAGAGACATTCATAAACAGACAGATAGACACCCAGGTCCTGAGTATGCCGCTCACCTGACTGCTGGCATGGTAGTCCGGCCCAGCGTCCACCTCAGGGGCTGACGTCGCACTCTCCTCCTTTGGCAAGAAACTGGACCCAAAACCTGAGTGGAAGGGAAAAATTGGGGGGGGGGGGGGGTGAAAACAGAACGTGACAAGGCAGAGAGAGAGAGAGAGAAACAGAGTGAGGAAGCAAGAGAGAGAGAGAGACAGAGAGAGAGGGAGTGCACATAATTCTCGCTGTCAAGCCTGGAAAAGATTATCTCAGAGCTTATTCATCATCCCCCCCCTCTCATCTGAGGCATATTTTTCCTTGCGCCGTTACTGCCATTTATTAGCGTAAGCGGGGGGGTGTGGGGGGTGTGCTGTGCTATCTGTCCCCGTGGGTGGGCAGGTGGACGCGGAGTGGAGACTCACTGGAGCACTGCTGGATGGCCGTGGCCCCGTTGACGGTGGTGGTGCCGTAGAAGGGGCAGGAGAGGCAGAAGGAGCGTCCCTCCTCGGGCTGGTAGTAGTCGTGCGGGCAGGGGTAGCACGGTACCAGGCCTGTACGGGAGAAGTGACCCGCGGAGCACGGTACTTTGGAGGCCAAAGGACACACACAACGAGAAAGAAAGAGAAAAAGAAAGAGAGTGAGATTGAGGGATTTATTCGAGATTTATCAGTGACTATGTGGTATGAATCAGTGCTTAAATGATACATTGCATGAGGCGTGATAGTGTTAAAAGAGTCAAACCAATTTGTTTTTTTCCCCTGCACTCTCCATTCCCAAAGCATTTAGAGCAACCACCCCTCCCCCCCCCCCCCACCTCCTCAGTATAATGAGGCGAACCAATCTCCCAGCGTAAACAAATTTATGGTGCAACTTCAAAATAATGGATGTGTGTTTTCCTGATCTGAAGGAGCTGGCATCGTATCAGAGCCCAATAGCCCATAAATTATTTATCCAGCACTTTAAACTCCAACAAGGGGAAGGGCTGAGGAGACTGGTAAAAAGCTCCTCCTCCTCCTCCTCCTCCTCCTCCTCCTCCTCCTCCTCACCTCCGCACTCGTTTACGTCCTGGGCTCCCCTGATGACGGTGGAGGTGTCCTCGGGGCACTTGATGCAGCGGCGGGTGCCAAACTCTGGCTGGTATTCGCCCAGCGGGCATGATTCGCACGTCTCCAGCCCCGTGATGGAGGAGCTGCCAGGCTTACACTGTTCTGCAGGTAGACAGGAGAGGAGAGCAAAACAGCAAAACAAATCTTAAAAAAAAAAAAGGATTCTGCACGCTTCTTTTCAAAGCCACGCATGACATGAAACAAAAGAAAGGAAAGGAAATCAAGAAGTGTGCGTACTACCATTTCAAGTATTTTGTGAGATTTGTTTTTAAAGATTTTTGTCCTCTGTCTGGGGTGTGTAGAATGACCTCTTCTAACTGATTCATGACTTCACCAAATGAACAGGGTGACCAACTGATTCATGACTTCACCAAATGAACAGGGTGACAGAAACACACGGTATGTATATGGGACTTTGGAGTGTAGATCAAATAAGTTTCACCTTTGCACTTCAGCTTTTGAAATGGAGATATAACCTTCACACTACGAACCATCTGCATCTGTACCCAGAAATGGATTCTGCAGCTGTTCTTGTGTTTTGAACAAGCTGACCAAAGTTGTCCATAAATGGTAGCCTTTTAGAAGACTAAATCTCCTTTGAGTTCCTATGACTGGGATCTAATACATTTTTATTACTTTTCTTATGACTTTTATGACTTCCAAATCCCAGCGGACGAGCTGGACGCTTGAGCTGGACGGTCGACGCTCACCTTTGCACTCGGCCTGGCTGCGGGAGTGTAGGTAGGCGGTGGAGAAGCCGGCTGGACAGGGCTTGCACTCCATCTGTCCCTCTTCGTCCTGGAAGGAGCCAATCCAGCAGCTCTCGCACTCGCCGTACTCCAGCGAGAAGTACGTGCCCAGGGGACACTGGACTGAGACACACACACACACACACACACACACACACACACACACACACACACATACACACAAACACACACACACACACACACACACACACACACACACAGGACAGCTGGTCAGAGCCCAATGCATGGATGTTAATACATGGGTAAACTTTCTGAGCAATGTTGTTGGGCATGGCAACATGTTGCCATCATCAATCAATTATCCAATCAGAACATGTTCATGCCTGCTGATGATTTAAGTCCTCCAGATAGAGATTTGTTGCCTGATATCAGAAAGAGCCCAAACAACACCAACACCAACACTTGGGAAAGAGCCCAAACAGTAACACTGCTTAACAACACTGCTCAAAGTGTATCATCACCTTAACTCTTAAAGGATTATGGGATGCTTTATGAGGGCTATATGCATTCAGGTGTCTTACGTTGGAGTTAGCGTTACTCTGCCCCTATCTCCACTACCATTAAGAAGCTTCATCAAAGGATGACACCTTTGTGAGCCTTAAATGTGTTAATAAAGACCCTCGAAAATTCCTTAGTGGGTTCTTTTAATTTATCTCTTTCCATTAAGAGTGTAGAAGTGAAAATATAGTGGCTAGTTTGAAATAAATGCATCAGTAAATCATTTAAAGCAAATACATACAATTACAGTAGACAGAATGACACCAAAGGGATCTTTAGAATTTGACATCTAGAAAGTTAGGAAACAAAAGACAGAACACGCCAGACACAAAGGCTCCACTTACCACACATGCGGCCCTTCAGCACAGAGCCCGGGCGGCAGTAGAGGGCGGCCCGCTTGCTCTCGAGGGACTTGGGGTCAGCCACGATCATCTCGGAGGAGACGTGGAAGGAGGTGAAGGGCTGCTTGCTGAGCGTGCGCTTCAGCCGGTTGGTCAGCTGCTCCAGGGCCCGCAGCAGCCGACGCTGGTTGACCACCTCCACCGAGTCGTTCCTCCGCAAGGGCAGCGGGATGCTTGCTGGGGAAATGAGGCCATGTTAAGTGGGACTTAAAGCAGATCACGTCATGCAGATTAAGAAGCCATCACGTCAAGTAGCCTGGCTATTGTTTGTTAATATTGTTCGTAAGAAGGCATTATATGGACAGGGTCATGAAGATTATAAAAAGATCTTTCATGTATCTATGGTGTATCAATCAACTGGTTTATCTCACAAAGAATTTGTGGAGAAAATCTCTGTTAAAAAGAATGTTCCAGAATCACAAAACATTTTTGGTGTTTAGAGTCTCTTTGACATCTGAGTGATTCTGATTTCATAAAATAGCCTCTCCACCTTTTCTGAGTAATAAAATGCACATAAATCAACAAGCAGTGTCCTCTGCTTCCTGCATGTTCTTCCCTTTCTCTGCCAGCTGCAGTTTGCATGTGGTAATGATTGAGATGGACACAGCTTGCCCTCACGTTGTCCGTACCGGTGATGTTGAAGTTGATCTGGATCTTCTGGTCCCGGGTCGGCCCGGCGATCTTGCGGTGTCTCTTGGCTCTCAGGGCATAATTGCCCCGGGGGTAAGTAGCCCGGGGGTAAGTGGCCCGGGGGGAGGCAGGCGCGTCCTGCTGCATGGGGGGCCCCTGGCTGTCGGTGGCGTAGCCAGCGTCAAAGTAGGCGTAGTCCTGCCCATTCTGCGAGCCCCAGTTGCTGCCCCAGCCCCCAGGACCTGGAGAAGACGGAGAACAAGCAGGAGAAGGGTGGAGGAGCTCCGTTAAGAGCAGACACAGGAGAAGGGTGGAGGAGCTCCGTTAAGAGCAGACACAGGAGAAGGGTGGAGCAAGCACCAACTCTCCAGAGATGCAGGGGAAGAATAAATCACAGCAGTTCTGTCACTGATAAACCCTCAATTTTCTTTGCATAGAGTAATTGGTACCCAAGATACCGTATGGTTTCATGCGATTTCCTGAACCTCTGTGAAAACAGTTATGGGGTCACAGGAGCAGGAGCTGAACTGAAAGTGACACCAACCTATTGCAAATCCATTCTCATAATAGTCGTACTCCAGACACTGGCCCTGTGACATCACCTCCAGCTTGCAGGCAATATCATCACCAGCGCATAATTCTGGGACCTGCAAAGGGAGAGATAGGTAGAGAGAGAGAGAGAGAGAGAGAGAGAGAGAGAGAGAGAGAGAGAGAGAGAGAGAGAGAGAGAGAGAGAGAGAGAGAGAGAGAGAGAGGTTGGCACTTACACATTTGCAATTTAATTCAATGTGATTTTATTAATACAGCAGCACAACATAAATGAAGATGTCTCAAGGCCTGCCTGTGCAAGCAATAATGTCATGTCATGTATGTGTGTGTTTGAAATCTGCTTTGCTCTCACCATGTCTTTCAGGGCTGTGTTAAACTCTCCTCTGAAAGACTTGAGCATGTCCTGGTCGTCACATCTGGAGGCTTTGAAGAGCATCTCGAAGGGCTTGAGGCCATTGTTGGCCACTCTGTTCACTGAGATGGACAGTGTGACAGTTAGATACACCAAACTGTGCAGGAGATTCATGTGCTGAGTAACATACAGACTCATATTTCATTAAAAGTAGATTCCCAAGTACACAACAAAGTGAAAATCTTGTGAAGGAGAGGGACTCAGAGACAGACAGAGAGAAGAGGAAACAGAGAGGAGAAGGTGAGACAGAGGAAGAGAGAGAGAGAGAGAGGAAAGAGAGAGTCTGTCTGTGTATGTGTGTGTGTGTATGTGTGTGTGTGAGAGAGTGAGAGAAAAAGAGTGTGAGAGCGAGAGTGTGAGAGAGTGAGAGATAGGTTGTGTGTGTGTGTGTGTATGTGTGAGAGGGAGAGAGGGCGAGAGTGTGTGAGAGAGGGAGAGAGGGTGAGAGTGTGTGTGAGAGGGAGAGAGGGTGAGAGTGTGTGAGAGGGAGAGAGGGTGAGAGTGTGTGTGAGAGGGTGAGAGTGTGTGTGAGAGGGAGGCTCACAGGAGCAGTCGGGCCGGTCTGGGGAGCGGGGTGGTAGCCAGACCCCATTATGAGCACAGAAGTAGCTGTGCACGGCATCCTGGGTAAAACTGTAGCCCTCCTGGCAGCGCAGTGTGCAGTTGACCCCCTCGTCCTTCTCCACACAGGTGAAGTCCGCATTCACCGGGGCATACGGCTGCACACACTTCTTCCCTGGTGTGGGATGGATGAACAAGATACATTATTTAAATAGATACACAAATCTTCGGCAAATATGATGTAATCTTCAGTTATAAATCTCAAAAGGAGACTATTAGGCTCATTGTGTTCCACAATTATAGCACAATGGGTAATGTGTTATTCCTCATTGCCTCATTATTGAGCTAATAAAGTTCTTTTCCTAGAATTCTGCATCATTGCAGTGTTAAATTTATGTGTATAAATCTTCACAATCAATTCAATATTGATGTAACTGTTTGGTCACAGCCTAGCCAAATGAAACACAGGTCTGGGCACATACCTTGAACAGTGATGATGAGTTCACAGGTGCGGTTGTTGCCAGAGGAGTCGGTGGCGGTGTAGAAGACCGAGGTTTCGCCGTCAGGGAACAGGGCACCGGGCGTGTGAGTGCTGGAGATGTTGAGGCGAGCTCCTGCAGGCAACGACACCAAAACCATGACGCCTTACGGAGAAAACAACCACAGCCGGACTCCCATACATACATTAAGCCTAGTTGTCCTACACTAAAAGAAAACTTAAATTAAAATCTGATCACTTCTACTCCTTACTGCTCCTGACAACATGCCCTGCACATTTCATACACAGATACACGGTCCCAAATCTACCCAAGCTGCTTTCTGGTTTTTAACCTCAAATGTATCAGTATCAATAACATTGAAAACCTGCTCAAAATTGCCCTCAACTGACCAGATCGACATTTCCTTTTGTAATGTAACAGAAACCTCTTCAAAGTTGTTGCTGATGAAGACATGGCTCCCAGTAGCTGATGCGGTCCACTTTTATCACATCACGACCACAGCTACACACAGTATGAGTCAGACCGGGGGAGCCGTTAAACAGCGTCTAATAAACCAGGGCATGTCGACATGTGAGACCGGCTCGTCTGGCCATTACATGGCTTCAAAATAATGCTGCCCTTGGCCAGGGAAGGGGTAATTGCTGGTGTCTGGACGGCTTAAGTACACAAAAGCACACGTGGGGAGCGAAAAAAACATGAGCGAGGCGAACAAACTGCTGCAGCGCAGTCAGTTTTATGGAGCTCACCTCAGATTGTTTCCACAGTTGAGCGAAAAGAGGAGAGAGAAAACGAAAAGAAAAACAGATAAACGTCTTCTCACTCAACAGAGGAGGGGAAATGGAGTGACAAGGGCATCTTTAGAGAGAGAGAGAGAGAAAGAAAGTAAAAGGCATCCTTGATGGACAGGAGGAGAGGACACGGAAAGAAACAGAGAGAGAGAGAGAGAGAGGGAGTGCATGTTAGAGAGAGTGAGAGAGATTTAGAAAGAGAGATAGAGAGAAAGAGTGTTTGAGAGAGAGTGAGATCTGGTTTCCGAGGCCGTCTGACACATGTCTGGCTGGCCCTGGTGGAGAGAGACGGTGTCTCCCTGACCACGGCTGCTTAATATAGCCGCCCGCCACTCAGGGTGCGGACATGGAAAAACAAAACACGCTGACGTCGGAGAAGGGCCTGAGTGACGTCGGCCTGCCATCTTGGTTCGTGGGGCAACCGCAAGCTATTCCTGTGTGACTGTGTGGGGCACTGCGGGCCCTCTGGCAGGAAATTTGCAAAATGTGAATGTTTGAGTGCATGTGTGTGTGTGTGTGCGTGTGTGTGTGTGTGTGTGTGTGTGTGTACAGAACATGTGTGTCTGCACGTGCATGTACGTGTGTGTCCAACAGTACAAAAAGTGAGAGGTTAGTGGTAGAAGCAGAGGTCCTATGCTCCATGGTCATGCCTTCATCACAGTAGCTACGCTACTGACAGACCCCAGTCTAGCATCAGCAGTACAGAGCATTAAAGATGCACTTGAAGTTTTTGTTGATATGGTAGTGCTGTTCTAGAGACCTATTGTTCATGCACATTATAGCATACGTGAACGCTTTGGAATCACCTGCATTAAGGTGTAAATGTGTCTTAAAACATTGTCTGATATTCATCTGAATTAATAACAATAATGAACACAATTTGCTTTCACAAACTGTGGCATTGATCTTGTCCATATTGAATATATCATTCAAACCTTCACAATGCTGGTTGGAAAAAGTCAGTGAACTCCAAGTCGAATGGCTTCAACAAAAGCTAATTTGAGACAGAAATTGATGAAACATTTGAGCGTGTGGTTTAGATCTACTTTCACTAATAAAAACACTTAAACATTTTGAGTTTGCTACTCATGAGAAACATTCTGACGTGAACCATCTCAGAACCATCTCAGAACCATCTCATCTCAGAAGACCTATAACAAAGAATTGCTGATTTCCATAAAGCAGAAAAAGGCTACAGTGCAATCTCAAAGAGTTTACATTCTTCAAACCACACATCAACAAACTGCCATACAAGGACATGATTCAGTACTATGGGTAGTGTGCTTAGGAGTGGGTATCCAGCCAAGACGATACCAAACAAAGTGTTCACTTATTTTTTCCACCAGCACTATGAATGTTTTATTATGGGGTATTATGGGGTACATTGTGTTTGTCTATACTAGTGATTTAGATGAAGATCAGATTATATTTTATGACCATTTAAAGCAAAAAAAAAAAACCCAAAAGGTTCACATCCAACATTTTTGTATTTATTTTTTTATAACAAAAGCTATATAAACGATATCGCATCTTAAGTAACCATCACCCTTTATTATACCGATCCTGTAAGGCTAACGGCTTAAAAGGTGAGGCTAAAATGGCTGAATAATAACGACTCTTAATAAAAGTGTGCCAAGACGACTACAATTTTAAGTTAAAATTGATATTCTCACTTTAACCTTAACCAACCCTGACATTAACACTCTAGAAGTGCAAGATGGGAAACAGAGGAATTTCCCTTTTTTCCTCCCATTTGCTATTGTCATCATTTGCAGCTTTATTGTATTTCCTATTGTTGCTTATGTAATCCCTCTTACTCCAGTCTTGGATAGCCTACTTTCCATCCTCTCCTCTCCCCCGAGCCATCCAGGTCCCTCGGGGGAGAGACAAAAGAGCCACCAAAATACAAACTAATGTGTCTACCACACGTTTGTTCCAGCACCTGAGTCGGCGCCACATGTTTTAAACGCATTAAACCCCTTGAAGGTACCAGGTTCTCATGGTCGTCTTGCCAGACTGTGACAGAGTCGCGGGCCCGGCCCTAGCATGCACGCTTTTCCAGGGCCTGCCCTAAAACGTTGTCTCCGCTAAGCCGGCGACGAGGAACCGTCCCCTCCTCCCCGTAGCTCTGCTTTGTCCGGGCGGATACCTGAGTTGTCGGAAAACTGAGGCTCTTCCCAGACGACGGCCGTCTCCGCGCCCGTCGCCTCCACAGTGGGTGGAGACCTGCACTTGTCAATCATGGGTGGCTCGGAGTCTGTGGAAAGAGAGAGAGGGTTTAATGGGATTTAGTCGGCTAAATGTCACCACCTGTCATGGTTGCACATCAAGGTAAAATAAAAACCAGCCACGGCATACAGTAACAATAACATTTAATTGTGTTAGGATCCCTTTAATACGTTCATCACTGCTGCCCTGACCAAGGCACTTAAGCCAGAGTTACTCAAGGACAGGGGTCGGTAACCTTTTTTGCCTGGAGAGCCACTTTTACCAAATGTATTATTTGTTTAATCTCAGAAGAGCCACATAAAGACAGTTACAAGAAAAAGTTAAGCCAGAGTTACTCCAGGAGGACTGATCCCTGCAATTGGTCTCTGTAAGTCACTTTGGATAAAAGCTCTATGTATCTAAATACATAGATAAAAAAAAATAAAAAATGTAGCGAGACAGTTTTGCTAACTAATTGCACAGCAATACATCAACCTTTCCCCTTTTCTCTGTAGAGGCTACCTAAGAGTTTATTAGTCACACATGTTTGTCATCAGACAGCGATGGGCTGTGTCTTGAGTTGAACCCACCAATAACAGTGACTGTGAAAGAGCAGTTGGCCTTGTTCCCGGAGCGGTCAGTGGCTGTGTAGGTCATCACCGCCGATCCGATGGGAAAGAGCTGATGCGAGTTTAAGACGGGCGTCACCTGGACTGTGACCTGCAGGGGTCAAAGGTGAACACAGTGTGAGTGTCAGCACTGATGTGGTGAGCGGGGGAGGTGAGCTAGGAGTCAACACATGTCGTAATCAACTCCAAATTAGATTATTCAGCCAGAGGCTTCTGCCAATGGGACTTATGGGAATAATCCTGAGGAGGCTCTCTGAGGCACAGTGTGGTTATCTCATCATAAGACAAATATTGTTATGGGCCAGTCTGAAGCGAGATGACTCCAGGAAGGGATTGAGGACTCACTTCGTCTCCGGAGCTGTCGCCCGCCATTGGCGGGCTCCAGCTGACGTTAGCCAAGCCTTGATGCTTTCCGGCCTCCGTGATGACTCCCTCGGGGCACTGGATCCACGGCGGCTCGGAATCTGAGGAGGAAGGCAAACGGGAAAACAAATGGAAGGACAGTACCACATGAAAGGAGGGGGTGGTGGTGCAGACACAAACAAACGGAGTGTGGCACGAGGACTCAAAGGAACACCAATTTAGCGCAAGTCGCGCGAGCGGCTTGTTATCGCCTGGGACTAGGCTGGGCGGCGGGGGTGAGTCAGTGCCGGTCTTCAAAACGCGACAGAGCTGGTCCCAATTAGCCTCGCAGTGCAGCGGCGCTTCAATAGCAACACTGCTGTTCTCAATTAGCCTTAAAGCGAAACACTGGGCCAGAGTCAATGACACAATTAATGATCTCAGTGCTATGCCAATTATCCAGTTCATCCTTGCACGAATGGAGAGCTTATGTGTTAGTCCCTGCTATGCACCTGTTTGATCGTGCTGGAAGTGCTGAGGACATCTATCCCTGTGCTCCATTTAAACAGCAGGACTTAGATGGTGTGGGTGCTTCCAGTAGTACATTTCAAAATGATAAGCCGACAGAAAACATTGTAATGAGTTTTAATTGTGTTCAGCTTTTAAACCCAACCAAAGTCAATAAACCCCATTTGTTCCATTTAATGAGCCAACCTAATGTAGGTGACAGGTAGTGATTGTCATCGCCAGAACCTGTAGCTCATTCCTACCCCGCTACGACTCGAGTCATCCTCATTTTTCATACGGCTCATGCCAGCTGAAACTGGCTGACAGAGACTCATCTGTTCCAATTATGTGCAGGATGCAAGCCACCCTGCTCCCAGCCACCCCTCCCACCCCCCCCCCCCCCCCCCCTCCTCCCCCCCCCACCTACGCCCCGTCCGCTACAGCATCTGCCACGGCAGAACAAAGCCCGGCGAGCCGCCTCCTAATCAAACCCACCTGCGCCTTCTCTCCCCCATTAAGCAGGGAAATACTTCTGCGCTTAAGTAATAGCGCTGACGAGAGCGCCTGGAAGGCCGTCAGCTGTGCGACGGCGTCTTCCTCCCTCACTTTTCCCATCGTAAAACACACGGAGAGATGCGGAGGGCAGGCCGAGGCGGGCGTGGATGACGGTGGTGATGGCGGACCGTTCGAGCTTAAGAGCTGGATGACTCCATGCGCCTGCATAGCTTGTCCGTTACATATTGCTTTATTGCTGTTAATGTTTCCGTGCCTGTTTCGGATGTTGCCTTCCCCCCTGTTTGGTTTAACGGCTTCGCTTTGTTTGTTGGAACCACTGAGGAATATGCGCCTGTTCCACTTGAAAAGTGTTTGGTAACTTGGGACTTCATAAACACGGAACATTGCTAATACTGTGCATATGTTTCCCACACCGCTACACCCCGCTGGGCATCGACTAATACAGACATGCATGTGTAAGCTACACACACCAACACACACACACACACACACACTCATACTCACACACACACATACACACACGTCGTACCTACACATGATGCTTTATGCAGGTTTGGACTCCACTCCCCAGTGGCTAGGCATCGCACGGGTGAGTCGCCCTGGAGACGGTAACCCGGGCGACAGTTCAGTCGGCAGGAGGCCCCGCTCCTCAGCTCCCTCGAACCGCAGGCAGGGGGCGACAGAAGGACATGTTTCTGTGGGACAATGGGAGGGCACCTCACCTCTAAAAGGGGAGAGAAGATAGGAGGAGAGGACGAGAGGAGAAGAGAGGAGGGGAGAGGAGGAGGAAGAGAGGAGAGGGGGAACAGGAGAAGAGGAGAGAAGAGGGTAAGAACAGAGCCGATAAGAGGATGACGCAAACAGTGAAGTGATAAGATGAGACGAGAAAAGAGACAGAAGAGAGGTGGAGCGGTGAAGGAGAGGAGATGAGCAGCAGAGAGAGAGAGAGAGAGAGAGAGAGAGAGAGAGAGAGAGAGAGAGGCGGGTATATGGTTAAAATCCACAAGCACACAGTGGCAATCCAGTTTGACTGACGTCAGATATAATTACACTAGCCTCTACTCTGATACTTGCAGTTACGAGAAATGATTTGTCAAACCGTGACAAAAACACTCATTTCTGGCTGTAATGAGTTTTCTGGTCAGCAGGCCCGCTTCTTCCAGAGAAGCCGGCGACGATCCCTAAAGCTGTAAATTAGTGCGCAGCAAGCGCAAAAACGTCCACGGAAATGACATCTAAGAACAAAACCAACCACAAAACTGTTACTGGCATGGGCCTCGTGCATTCTTGGATGCACTGTAACTTAGAGAAAGAGAGAAAGAGAGAGAGAGAAAGAAAGAGAGAGAGAAGGGGGGAGGAAAAATATCTTTGGAGTGGAAAAATGACTTTGAGTAGTGTTTGCGTCCTCTAAAAAATGAAATGAGGCAAGTAAAAGGGAAGCTCTGACGAAAAATGTGATAAAACATCTAAAACAGAGAGGGGGGCAATTACTCAGATGACAGAAAGACTGAGGAATGAGGAAGAGGCAGAGAGATAGAGAGAGAGAGAGAGACAGAAAGTGAGAAAGAAAGAAAGAAAGAAAGAAAGATAGAAAGAAAGAAAGAAAGAAAGAAAGAAAGGCATACACTGTAGTTCAACAAAGAGAGTAGAATGGAGTTCAACAGAAAGGTGCTGAGAGAGTAAGAATGAAAGAGGGAGTAGAGAGTGAGAGGTAGAAAAGAGAGAGAGTCGGAGACGAAGGGAAAGTGCAAGAGTGAGAGTGAGAGAGGTAGAAAAGAGAGAGAGAGAGAGCGCAGGAGGGGGAAACCCCTAAACAAACACAGCAACCCGCAGTGGAGGCATTAGGCATAATGACAGTGTAGCCGGCGTTCAGACATTCACACAAACAAACTGTAACTCAATCAGAGGCACAGGGCCTGATGGGGCTGATAAACAGAGGCGGCAGGAAGACGAGAGGAGAGGGGAGAAAAGGGGAGGAGAGGAGAGAGGAGGAAAGGAGAAGAGAGGGGAGGAGAGGAGAAGAGAGGCAAGGAGAAGAGAGGAGTGGGGAGAAGAGGAGAGGGGTGAGGAGAGGAGAAGAGAGGCAAGGAGAAGAGAGGGGAGGAGAGGAGAGGGGTGGGGAGAAGAGGAGAGGGGTGAGGAGAGGAGAGGAGGAGAAGGGGAGGAGAGGGGAGAGAGGATAGGAGAAGGGAGGAGAAGAGAGAGGAAGAGAAAAGAGGAGAGGAGAAGAGAGGAGGAAAGAGGGGAGAGGAGGGGAGAGGAGAATAGGGCAGAGGGGAAAAGAGGAGGGGAGGACAGGGAGGTAGAGGGGAGGAGGAGAAGAGAGTAGAGAGGGGAGGAGGAGAGGAGAGGGGGAAGAGCAGAGGAGAGGAGAGGGGGAAGAGGGGAGGAGAGAGGAGAGGAGAGGACAGGAGAGGAGAGAGGATGACAGAGGAGGACAGGAGAAGAGAAGAGGAGAGGAAAGGGGAGGAGAGGATGGGGAGAGAAAGAGAGTAGAGACAAGATGAGAGGAGAGGAGGGGAGAGGAAGAGAGAGGAGCGTCTGGGCGCTCAGGCAAGGCATGCAGACGGCTGCTGCCGGACTCCAAACGTGGAGCGGTGACTCACAGGGGTGAGAAGTGGCAGAGCTGCCACACACAGACATATACAGCACACACACACACACACACACACACATACAGACATATACAGTACAGATATATGTGAGCGCACGCATGCACACACGCACACACAGACATACTGTACAGTATAGACAGAGACAGACAGACAGATAGACACACACACACACACACACACACACACACACACACACAGACACACACAAACACACACACACACAGACATACTGTACAGTATAGACAGAGACAGACAGACAGATAGACACACAGACACACACACACACACACACACACACACACACACACACAGACACACAGACACACACACACACACACACACACACACACACACACACACGTCCTTGTCTAGTGATCCACATATAGCTTAGATCAATGGACCAAAAGTCAACTGGGTGCTGAATCCTTACTGTGGCATAATGAATGTATTGAAAAAAGACAGCAATCACAGTTCCTTAAAAAAACTTGCAATCGCCACACAAACGTTTCGAGCCAAAAGCTCTTCTCCAGCGTGATCATGGTGATTTAATATCCATATAAACATAATAAACATACTCACACACAGAAACATGCAGACATACTGTATACAGTGCAGACACACATGCACACACACCCTTGTCTAGTGATGCACATATCCATATAGACATACTCACACACAAGCACACATGTGTGAGTACACTGTTGTCTGCACACCACACTATTTTTATTAGTATTATTATTATTATTAGTATAGATATTTTATTCACCGATTGGGTTAAATGCAGAGACCAAATTTCCCTCACGGGATCAAAAAAGTATATATACTTATACTTATACACTATACACCCCACCACATTCAGGCATGTAACATAAATACATAGCTTGCACATAAACACACACGCACACCTGCTATTAAAAACTTTACTGGTTTAACTATGCGTGAGAATAACTACAGTATATATGTACTGTATGTATATGTTTAAGTGTGTGACGCATGAGGAGTATACAGTAAATATGTGTGTGTGTGATAGACACGGTGGACAGATGAGAGGACAGATATATTCTCTCTCTGGGGTGATGTAGTGTGGCTGAGCACAAATCCAGACCATATGTGCAACCACTGTGCCCTGCAAGCTCTGTGTGTGTGTGTGTGTGTGTGTGTGTGTGTGTGTGTGTGTGTGTGTGTGTGTGTGTGTGTGTGTGTGTGTGTGTGTGTGTGTGTGAGGGGGACAAAAAGACCAAAAAAAAATCTGGAGCAAAGGACGTCAGCTCCACGTCACCATGCGTTTGATGCGGCATGGCTTGGATGATGAATGTTACTTCATTCTGTATTCATTATGTATGGGCATATTTTTAACTCTGGGGCAAAGCACGGGTCACCCTACTACACAAACAATTTTAAAAACCTTTACTCAGTGACCAAGTTTCTTGAAATGTGCTCTGATAAAAATATAACAATGCTGAAACAATGTTATCTTGATTTATAGTGCACTGCACAAGTACTCATATATGCAGATAAACTCTTATATACACATAGGGAACATAAAACCCCACACATACTTATACTGTACAGACACATACAGTATGTTAAAACCACACTACCACAGAGAAACTGATAACGCTAAGATACACAACTGATATATAAAAATAGCCTCACTTGGATGACTGGTTAACAACACACACACACACACACACACACACACACACACTCACAAAACACACACACACACACACACACACACACACACACACACACACACACACATTCAGACACATGGATATACACATTCAGACACATGGATATATACATTCTGTATACATACAGGATGTCTCATACAGAGATACCCATTTAAGAGACTTGCAGGCTTACCCACACACCGTGGCAGGGGCCCGTTCCACTGGGAGTTGCTCTGGCAGGTCAGCCTGGCGTTGCCCACCAGTCGGTAGCCTTTGGCACAGCGCACCTCACACTTCACCCTGTGGGGGATACCACCCTCGGAGCAGTTCACCTGGCCATGGGGCGGTGCCGACAATTTAGGACACGAGCGCACTGTATAAAACACACACACAAACAAGAAAATACACCATTAGGAAATCCTCAAAACATATTGGAGAAAAAGCTAAGTTCGTTCATATGCACCTTTCATTCATGTGTGGATGACCCGGGTTCGATTCCCTACCCCTCTGTAAGTGGCCTCTGCCAAAAACCTTATCTTTATCTTTACCTGGATAACTTTAAGGTTCAGTAATTATATTATACATATGTAATATAATACATGACAGATTCATGACAGATTCAACGTAAACATTCAGAGGTCAGTTAGCTGGTGCCTGTTTTGTGTTGAGGCTCACTTGTGACCAGCAGTGTCACATTTCAACCCTGAGAATAGTGTGGTGGTGGTAGCAGTAGCTACCAGCCACCGAGCCAGTGCACACACATAGCGGGGCGTAGCAGCGGGCTTCCAAAAGAAGAAAGGAAACGAAATGGGCGAAAGGCACCAGGCCGAGTCTGCGGCGAGGATTTCTGGGACCTGTAATTTCTTTCAAAACAGAGCACCCAGAATAGTGTTGATCCAACACGGCTTGGCCCGCTTAGGCTGAGGTCTCTCGAAGAGCACTTAGCGTCTCGGCTTTCATCGCCAGGGACGCACCGAAGCCCCAACCCTCAGGCCGTCTAGTGCGGGAGGTCCCACTACGCTATGTGGTGTAGCGTGTGTCTCTGCACCTACTTTCTGTATGTGTGTGGTTGCGTGTCTGTGTATGTATGCGTAGAACAGGAAGAAAGAGACAGGCAGAGAGGAAGGAGAGTGAGACAGAGCAAGAGAGAGGATCATATTAGCATTTTTGCTTATAGCTAGTGCTCTTTCAGTTTTTCCATTCGCCTCCATTCAGTCCTCTTGCTTTACATATGAAGTCAATCCGCAGCGGCCATGTTGACACGCAAGGATACATTTACGAGCATCCCGCCAGCTAAGCCTAAACCGTTGGACAGGTGAATATTAGCTATGGCGCTGAAAAAACACATTCACCAAAACTAAAAGGTCAGGCATCTCAGAGCTCTCTGAAACGCTTCCAGTCATGCAGTAATAAATGAAACGTCTATAAAAGGCAAGATGTTCTCATCAAAAACAACAGTGATTAGAGAGGAGAGAACAAAAGGAAAAACTACAAAGAAAGAAAGAAAGAAAGAAAGAAAGAATGAAAAAAAAGGGAAAGTGCCTGAGCATGACAAATGGAGGAGAAGACAATAGGGAGGGTCATGGCAGAGACAGACTCCATGAAGACTTGCATGCCAAAAGCGGTTGAAGTCCAAAAGGCCATCCCGACTGAGCGTGCTCTGTGGACTGGACTCCTTCCCTCCCTCCGTCCACACTGTCTGCTTGCTTACTCACCCCTGCAGCTGGCCTCCGCCCCTGACCAGGTGCCGTCGGGCTGGCACAGACGGATTCCGCTGCCCTGCAGTTCGAAGCCTGGCTTGCAGCGCACGCCGCAGGCGGCGTTGAACTGGTTATTACACAAGCCCTGAATGAAGAAGCCATTTTCTGGCGGCAATAGCTCTGGACAGTATACCACTAGGGAAAGGGAGGGGAAAGAGAGAAAGAGAGAGAGAGGGGGGGGGGGGGGAGAGAGAGCAGAGAATAAAAAGATTCAGTCAGGACAAGGACAAACGAGTGATACCAAAGCCAAATATCATTTATTAGCCCAAGGATAAAACTGAGAAACATCCCATAGGTGTCATAAATTAATTTGCTTGGACTGTAAGGCAGTGGAATAATAAAGATCTTAGCCCTGGACCCAGTTCTAAAACTATAGGCCTACTCCCTCACAACTCAATTGTTCATGCTGTTAGCAAGGCTGATATCTTCCATAGTTCCATTCCCAGACACACCATGAGGTAGTACCATCTTCAGGGGAAAGTCCGTAGGAGTCGATTGCTGAGTGTGGAGTAACACGCTCTGGAAATTCACAATTTCATCGCCGTTTTAAAAAAAAAAAAAAAAACATAGTCCAGTCCATACAACTTCATTTACATTTCGAAAGAAATACTAGACTATGTTTTTTTTTTTTTTTTTTAAAACGGCGACGAAATTGTGAATTTCCAGAGCTGTTACTCCACACTCAGCAATCGACTCCTACGGACTTTCCCCTGAAGGTGGCAGCAAAGATGGCAACATTTCCGGAAAGGTACTGGCTTGATGAAATTCATTCTGGACTCTCTATCCGACCACATAAAGACCTCGGGATACTTCGGTTTGGCTTTAGGGACCCTCTACTCACTACCACGTAAGTGTAATGTTGTTTGGAACTGTAGAAGAGGTATAAAAATAGCGTTTTGTAGCGGCGAAATGACATGCCCGCGTCACTTCCAGGCTAACGAGTTTTGACTAAAAACGGTAACATCGAACTTTCTCAAAACACATCCGAATGACATGATTTGGATGTCAACTCAACGTATGTACTCCCAATCATCCGTAAATTGATCTAAAGTGCATTTTACTCCACGTAATTCCTTTAATTCTAATTCTTAATTCTTTACAGGTACTCTGTTATCCAGTAACATTTTGGCTTCATAATATGTTTTTTTAACTATTAAGTTACCTTCGCAGGTCTTGCCTGAAGCCTTATAGCCCTCCTGGCATACGCAGTCGTCGAGGGCAGTGCTGCCTGGTTGGGAGGTGTGGTGTTGGTATGGGCAGGGGATACAGGTGCTTAGGCCTCCAGGTGCTGCCTCTGGCTTGTAGGTCCCAGATGGACAAGCTGGAAGACAAAACACAGAGACAACTATTCAGCATGACACACAGTGTCAGTGTCCATTCATATTGAGTTTGTGATTTGAGAATTGTGCACACACAAGAGGGGGGCATTCATGTCAGTGGTGTAGCCCAGTGAACAAAAACATATTTTTTTCATCGTCAATATAAAATTGAAGATACAACTAGAAAATGTAATTTCGAGGAAATTACCAGTGCATGAAAATATAAACATACTGTATATTAACATAAAATGCAAAACAAACTTTTATTTGGAAACAGTTGGCAGGAGTCATAGTTGATAACAACTGACAGTTGAAATGTCTGAACAGTTAAATAGTTGAGTAGTTTAAATAGTTAAATTATTTAATAGTGAATTATTGTAGTGAGGACATTTATTTTGAAACAGTTGTGGGCAGAGGAAATAGGAACAGAATCTGTAGTCTTAAGAGAGCCAGATTGTATGCTTAAAGCCTGAGACAGAGTATATAGTTTAAAAGTTGAATTTAGATAGTGTAATGGATGTTGATAGACAGAAAGTTGAATGGATGTTGATAGGCAGATTGTTTAATGGATGTTGGTGGATAGTTTAATGGGTGGATTATTGAATGGTTTGAAGAGGATGAATGGATAGAAAGTTGGATGGAATGTGCCTTATATCCTTGTAGAATGGAGAGACACAGAGAGAGTTGGCATAGTCGAGTAAAAAGCAGTTGATACAGGTGCAATCAGTTTAACTGGCCCTTTGATGGGTCCTAGTTGAGCAGCTGGAAGTTGATACAGGTGCAAATCAAGTTAATTAGACCATTGTGATGTCATCAGCCCATGTTAAGTCTATGGGGAAAAATAAGCTTGTTTTTTTTATTAATATCTCAAAAAGTATACATTTACAAAAGTGAAAAATACATTCCTCAAGTGTCCTTCTCAAGACCTACGTTACAAAGTTTGAACGAATTTTCTACGTTAAACGGTTAAAGCTGAATTAGACGCAGAAATTTGGTGGGAAGAAGAAGAAGAAGAAGAAGAAGAAGAAGAAGACTTCGGATAACAGAACAGTGCATTTTCCTGCACTGTAATTATTACCCTAAAAACTGATACACATTTCAGTTACTTGTTTGCGTCATCTTGTCACAGGTGGTGTCAGTTTGAAGAACGTCAACAAGACCAGCTAGCCCAGCGGTCCCCAACCACCGGGCCGTAGCCTACGACAAGAGTTTAAAAAAAATGCATGCAAACTAAATAAACTCAATTTAATTCGCAATAATGTCTCATTCGCAATAATACCCACTGACGATGGTGAGCCAGATACCTCAAAGAAAAAGAAGGGGTCATTCAATACGAAATATGACGAGTCATATTTAAAATATGGTTTCGCAGAGACCGGTAACTCGCATGCACCAAGTCCTTTATGTGTGGTATTTGGCGATAAGTTGTCAAACGAAGCAATGAAACCATCAAAGCTAATGACATCTAGAGTCCAAGCATCCTACACTTAAAGAAAACCCCTTGAGTTCTTTGAGCGTAAGAAACGCGAGCAAGAAGGACAAAAAACTAGTGCGTTAAGCAACCACATCGGTGAACGTGGCTGCGCTAAAAGTCTCATAGTGGCTAGTCGGATTGCTAAATCTAAGAAGCCCTTTACTATTGGGGAAGAATTAATTCTGCCTGCTGGTAAAGGCATGTTCAAGGCAATGAACTCCTTGGGGAGGCTGCAGCTAAAAAAATAGCTCAGGTACCGCTTTCTGCAAGCACTGTCCATAGGCGAATTGATGATATGTCAGAGGATATTGAGGCACAGTTGTTAGAGGGCGAATGGGTCACCGTGGTACGCTATCCAAGTTGGTTGGTTGCAGGTCACTGGCCAGAGTGTTTGAGTTGCGAGAGCCGCTGCAGAGATTTCTTACAGAAAAAAAGTCACCGTTAGCTGCATATTTTAGTGATGAGGGCTGGGTGTCAAAACTCGCTTACCTGTGTGACATATTCGGGTTGCTTAATGACCTCAACCTGTCACTGCAGGGGAGAATGACGACTGTCTTGAAACTGGCAGATGAAGTCGCTGCATTTAAAGCCAAGCTTAATTTGTGGGTACGACGAGTGGATCGGGGTGTATTTGATATTTTCCAAACAGTAGTGGGGGTTTTGGGAGAGACTGAGGCAGGGCCCTTTCTCTCGCAGCTGGTGCGCGATCACCTTGTTGCGCTTTCAAATGAGTTTGAACTACTTCCCATCCTCCAAAGATGCACGGCAAACCAATGAGTGGGTCCGCAACCGATTTGTCAATATCCCGAATAGTCCTAACTTGTCAGCGCAGGAGGAAGAGCAGTTGATCGAAATTGCAAATGACGGTGGTCTTAAGAGTGTGTAGGCTATGAGGAAACCTCTCTGCAGAGGTGGAAAGTAACGAAATACATTTACTCACGTTACTGTATTGAGTAGTTTTTCTGTGTATTTTGTATTTTTTAAGTAGTTTATAAAATCGGTATTTTAAATTTTACTTGATTACATTTTGAGTGAAGTATTGTACTTCGCTACATAAAAAATCCCATCCGTTACTTGAGTAAAAAAAAAAAAAGTTAAGACTAACGAAAACAGAAAGGGAGAGAAAAGAAATTGCGCCCTAAACCACTAGCCTAGTGATAATGATCAGCATGTAGCCTACAACAGGACATGAATCAAGCTGGCGCCATGCAGTCTTTCTGAAAGGGATGGAGATGGAGCTGGATCACGAGATACATCAGATTACATGTGTAGCCTAACCTATGAAAGTGTATTTTCCGCTACTTCAATGGGTTGTCTCAGTTCACTAATGATAGCTGAGATATTCAAGTAAACACCATGGGATTTCGTGTTTTGACGTTTGTGCTCACCTTTCTTTGGAAAGAAGTTTATTAGCATTTGTTTCCCCTCATTTTGATGTCTCTCTTTTTAGTAACCTGACTTGGCTTTCTTGGAGGAAACATTGCACCAGCAGCACAACAATTAGCTGTCCACAACTAGCGATGCTCAACTAAATAAACAAAAGATAGACTACCTTATGAATCATGCAGGCGGACTAAACCATTTAGCTCTTTAGCAAGGGAGAGTGACCTTAGACAGTTTTCACTATGTTTTGTATACAAAATCCAGTCAGTCAAACTTTAAATTTCGTCTGACATTCATTTTGACATTTAATTTGGAAGTTAAAATATTCAGGTAAAATAAATATATGGTGGACATATATATATATTTTTTTTTTTTCAGTAATTAGCTTAAATTTCCATTGAGTCTATTCGAAATTTTCACCACACATTATATTAACACACATTTAAAAAATCCAAACATAAGAGTTATGTGTATTAAAGTGGAATGACACAGGAAAAAAGTATTGAACGAGCCTACAGAAATTTCTTCAATACTTTGTGGAAAAGCCAAAGTATCAGGTGTGATTTTGGCCCATTGTTCTAAACAGATTCCAGGGGTCCCTCTTGTGAATCCTGATCTTTAGTTACTTCCAGAACTGTTTAATTGAATTGGCTGCCTTCAAGTCTTTCTGGAGCTTACTCCGAGTGGTCCTTGGCTTTTGGAATTGACTATCCTTCTGACTCCCTGGTCAGAAATATTGCGAGGAGATCCTGCATGGCAGTGATGTTTCTTCCACTTGCAGATAATGGCTCCCATGCTGCTTACTGAAGATTCTGAAGTTTTGAAATGCATCTGTAACCAGTTTCATTGATATGTTTTGCAACAATAAGGTTGCAAAGGTCTTGGGAGAGCTTTTTGCTTTTATCCATCATGAAATGTTTCTTGTGTGACACCTTGGTAATGAAAAACCTTTTTATAGCCCATCAATATACTAACCAAGCTTATATTAATTTGCACAGATAGAAAGGATAACTACTCTAACTACTTACAGATTCCAGCTCGTTCCTTCCCTTTCCTTGCCTTAGTGCTTTTTCTTAGCTTGTTCAATACTTTTTCCCTGTGTTATTCCACTTCATTACACATAACTCTACTTATGGAGTTGTTTGGATTTTTTATGTGTGGATTACCTGAGTTATTACTAATGCCTGGTGAAAATGTTGTACCCCCCGTATTCCACTTTTCATGGGCCCTCTCCTCCATTGGGGCCCTATACTTCCCACTCTCTCCCCCAGTTCGACGCCCTTTAATCTGCTGAACCTTCTGCTTGTTTCCAAATATAAAAAAACAACTCAACATTGGCCTGCCTGCCTCAGCTGCCTGTGAGGGGCTTTTCAGTTGGATTACTGTTCACTGCAAAGCGACGCAAGGATGAGTGCAACTAACTTTGAAAATCAACTACTGCTCAAACTTAAAGGAGAACTCCGGTGATTTTTCACATAGATCTCCATTTCTCAACGTCACCGAGTACTGTCGGTATGAACAAAACAATCGGTTTTACCTAGCTCGAGTTGCTGCAGCTACAGCGCTACACACTGGGAGCATGAACATGGCTGCCTTAGCTGCTGGCTGCAGCAACTCGAGCTAGGACCAAAGTCCTTTTCAGGCAAGTACCTCCACTCGGCGGCCATATTGCAACACTTTTTGGGCACTTATCGTGCATCTATTTCGGCAGAAATGCGTGTGCGTAAGGCTTCACGACACCAATCTTGCTCCAGCAGCGAGATCACAACAGATGATTGGCACGATGTCTTCACAGCACACCACATGATTGGCTCAATGTATTTTACAACACACCACATGATTGGCTCAATGTATTCACATGTCAACGTTTTGCCACGGAAGGGTTGTGATATTTGTAGACAACTGACTAACCCCATGCAATACTATGGAGGACTTTTTGAGTGCTGTATCTCCTCATTAGAAAGTCTCTGGTAAAACTGGTTGTTCTGGTACCCCCCCCCCCCCCCACACACACAAAAAAAAGTAACTAAGTAACTTTTACTTAAAGTACATTTTAAATTAACTACTTTTTACTTAAGTACATTTTCAGATCGGTATTTTAACTTGTACTTGAGTAATGTTTCATCAAGGTATTGGTACTTTTACTTGAGTACAATATTTTCGTACTTTTTCCACCTCTGCCCAGGATATTGTTAAAGATAAACCTAGCTTCTGTAATCTTTCAACCAAGGTCAGGAGTATTGATTAGGGGTGTGCAACACGGTCGCATAGAAGTCGCGCTATCACAATAGATGCTATTACCAAGTCACTGAATGTTAATTAGCCTACCTTAATTTAGAATCTTGGAAGTCACAATAAACATTGGATCTGCACATTTTTCGTTTCTATTCTGTTTATGTTATGTATTTCTGAGTGTAGCCTACACAATGCAGAGAAATAAAAGGGAGACCCAAATTCGTTTGAAGGACTGTCATTGCATTGTTATGACACATGCTATAAAAACGTGTTGGCAATGAACACTGTTGGTTATTCAAATATAATGAATCATTATTTGATGAATAATATCCAAATAACACTATCATATACAATATGGTAGGAGGGTTAAACTCGCTAGCCAAAGGATAGGCTCCAACATGAATGAACCACTTTGTATGCAGGAAAGACAGCATCAAACCACTACAGATGGATGGCAGGTTGAGGAAACAACATCAGAGCTTCAGGTGAGGTTCTAATTATTAGCCTATGTCAAATTGTCAATTCAGTTGGAGTCAGCAGCATTTCCGTACAATATAATCAGATGGAGTAGGCTAGATTCACTTCTGTATTGTGATATTCTGTATTGCCAACAGTCTGAAATAACAAAGGAAATCGCCATTAAGGCACTGGTATCTTACAGCAAATGAATTCCAATTACAGTTAAGCATTAATAAAGAAATACAAATATAATTTAGAGTCGCATAAATTTATAGACATATTCAATCCTAAACTATGGTGCATTTCCATACTCAGTAACATAAATAAAATACTATATAACTATATATATAAATATACTATTTATATACTATATATACACTCTAAAAAAATGGAACCCCCGAACACCCATCCCCATCCCCCACCGGTCCGTGAAAAAAAAAATGGGAATCAAACCGGTCCATGGTACATAAAAGGTTGGGGACCCCTGAGCTAGCCTACATGTCATGAACTTGTAAGCGCTTCTCATAAGAGCTGTTCCTCAGAAACGCAACTCAATTAGGTAAGTCTCAGTTGTTCCATGTTGTGTTGCCAATAAATAACATAGCTAGTTTGAAAGTTCGTTATTTGCCACTGCGAATATTAACATTATTTAGCTATGGTTAACGTGCTAACATCGGTGTTAGCAGTACGTTTCTTTGTGCGCAACTCGCAAATGAAGGTATCAAAGAGGACAAAGAGCTACCTGACTCCACGTCTCAAGACTACCACGTCCACATTTGGCTAAGGGACCGTTCGGTCTTTATGGGCCAACGGAGGAAAATAGGGGAGGATCATGTCTTTTTATTCTTTGTTGAGGGGAGAGTCACCCAACTTTTTTTAGTCTAGGAGGGAGGGTCACCCAACTTTACTTTTGTATTCATGAAAAAAGCAAAATTTGGGCCGTTGCCCTCGCGTCTGATAGCCCTCGCACCTGGCCAAAGATGAAATAGCCTAGCGTTTATTCTTTATTGTAGCCTAAAGCTTAACGAGGCCTAACGTCCCAAAACAACGATCAATGATCATCAAATTTCATGGCAGTCATAACACACAACACAGTTCAGACAATGAATTGTATTGAACCCAAGACATGAACATGTTTTACGTAACTGCATGGACAGTGTTATTTAATTGAATGTGATACTGGGGGCTTTGCTTGCAAGCCTTGGCTTAGGTAGGGGGCTCTACACTAACAAGACTTTTTGGCATGACAGTTAGAAGTACTGCATAGTAAATTAATATTGGCAAATATTACTGGAGTGAACTTCAAAGCAGTATCCAAGCCTAATTAGTAATTTGCTCAGTTCAAGCCTTCAACTTTTAGGTGTGAAATTTTCACCACGGTTTCTATATCTCAATCTTACACTCTTTCCGTCTCATTTTTTTTAAAGAGGCAGGCCATCGCTGGGGGAAAACATTCCCAGCGTGCCAAGGCGCACTCACTCGCCAGCTAAACACACCACGGTCGGCCAGGCGTAGGTAACCGCCCGTAAAGCAGCATGGCACGAAAATAATCCTGGTGCCCACATCAAACGGGGCCTGCCCTTGCGCCTGGCTCAGATAGAGCACTGGCAGCAGCCCCGACGCTTAATCCGATAACCTAAACTCTCTGGTGGACCAGTCACCATCTGGCTACACTTGTTGCTTGTCACAAAGGTTTACGTAGCAAAGTTGTGAAGGCAGTTCACATTAAACATCGTCTCTCTCACATTTCCCCTTCCAGGACCTCTGAAATGGAATCCCTTCATTTTTAATGGCTTCATTTTAAAGTTTACAGGAAGCCCAGATATTTTTATGCGAATAATATTACACTTGTAGCGAAACAGTGGAAATAGTGTATTAGATGGGATTTTCATCTCTGGAAACTTTTTTTTTTTTTAAGACGGCTGGTTTTAAATGGTCAGAGACTGGCTCCTTCACCTAGCTGAAAGCTACCACACTAGACCAAATTTAAAGACCTGTCCACCATTTCACTGTCCATGTGCCCAATGCCTATACTGTGAAACACCAAGCATGAAATATTGATAAGAACAAGGCCAACATAAAGCAACCACCACAACATTTCTTTTTAAAGAAACGACACAGGAAAGAGCGCAGCTGGAAGAGAGTTCGGGAAAAAGTTTGGATAGCCACCACACCTGAGATGCATAAAAAACTTTCAGACAGACCTTTCAAATAGCTGAGCCAAAGTAAGCACTGCAAAGTCTGGTCTTGCCTCTCTAAACAAATAACTGAGAACATTAATGCGTTGCTCTCAGAGAAACTGGATATGTTTGAGCGTGCATCTGTGCTTGTGTATGTGCGTATGTCTTGTTAGTGCTTGGATAGGAGTCATTTTTCCACTTTGAAAACCGTGTTTTCAAACCCCAAAGAATTTTTGTACGCCTGAATTAATTACAGCATGGTGACTTGTAAACAGCTACTGATTCAACACCTAATTTTGAAGGAAGGCCAACTTTGCACGTAAAGGGGGGGTTGAGACAAATTATTCACTCTCGGATTTAAATCAGGCTTATTTTTCTATGGCTTAGCGCAGATTTCTTTCAGATGGTCTTGCCACCAGATGATCCATAATAAGGCACTATAGATCCAAAGAATGCATCAGTGCTTGAGCAAAAAAACTAATTGAGGGGGATCGCTGCTGGCCAGCTGTGTGTCACATAACTCTGGGGTAATGAGCTTCAAACCCTTTTCCTCCCGGAAACCCGCAGAGGAGAGAGGGAAAGAAATAGAGAGAGAGAAGAAGGAGGGAAAAGATATTTAGAGAGCGCTGTAGAGTGACACTAATGTATTCTCTACGTTGAATTCAGCCATTTCAAATTAGGCACATTCATTCTGGGGTGCTTTTCTACTGTTTGGCCTATGAAGCTTAGCATGGTGATAATATAAGACGAGTTTTCTGAGACGGACCAATGGCGAAATGAACACGGGCATGGATGGCACACCAACTGCATTCTGCCCAGACGCCTCTGTAAATTCCGAGTCCACCAGCAAGTCCCATCAAGATGACTGGCACTGACATACCTCTTTAATTCCAGACAGCATTCCAGAAAATGTGTACTTGTGCTCGTGTTTTTCTTGTGCACCCAGAGTACTTCACACATGGCTCAGTAAACTCTAATCCATGCCAGAGATCAGTAATCACAACACTTTTGCAGGGTTGCCAAAAGGCATTGTGCATGATGGCCAAATGATTTTCTTTCATCCATCCTACCATTCTTTCCGGCTTTCTGTTTTCAAAGGAAAAATAGAGGTGACTCCTTCAGAAAACAAAACACACATCTGCTCAGTTCCATTGAGTGAATCTCCAATCCAATATGACAATGTATCTGACACAAACAAAACTCCAAACAACACCATCAGGATTTTACTTTATTATTGGCTTCCATAATAATTTAGCCTAGTTGTGTTCATGTATCTAAACAAAGCAATGTATACAGTGCTAAGTAATACAGTAGTTTATATGTTGTCTAGTCTATATATCACAGGATCTTGACATTCAAAAATTGTTTGTCATATAATCCTGTGTATAAGGTATAGCCTAGGCTGTCTAAATAATGATCAATGCTTATCTTAAGTTTTATGATTTCCTGTTACTTTTGGGCTTTTAAAGTATAAAGCACTGGGGAAAAATGAAAAGGACCTCCAAGAGCAAACTCATATTCAAGTCACAACTCTTTAATTATTCTTTTAAGAAGCTAAACTAGAGTCAGAATGCGGAAGCAAGCTAATTCTAGAGAGCGACCGCAGCAGTGGTCACCAGGCCTTGTAAGGATTCATCTGGACACTTTATATTCCAGAGTTTGTAAGCGAGGGCAGGAACAAACAACCTCATCACGCACAGTCACCCTTCCGCCATGGCTAACCAGCAACTACCCACCAGACTGTACCACAGTATGACTTGACATGCCATCGGTTAGCGTGAGCTGAAACAGAGGCTGTCCACGAGTGGTCAGAGAATAAACCCCAACACCGAAAACAGGAACTAAGTCATCCTTGTCTGGTTGTCTTGGGCATTTTTTCTTTCTTGTTAGTGTCTTTGGCATTGTTTTGAGCTTCTACAAAGTAACCCCATGGGGGAACATGGCTTACAAATTATACAGGAGTTGTAACCCACATTTCAAAGTGAAAAATTGTTAAAAGGAAGAAGCAATCGCCATTCCCATCCCTCAAAGCACTGTCAGACACTCTAATCCAGAGACCCAATCTACAGCAGCACAGCATTAAAACACAACAACATTGCCTCAAACATGCAAAGGACACCTTGTATCACAAAGGCAATAAATTATAGCAGTCAGAGAGGTTTATGGGTCGGCTGAGACTATAAATTAAAATCCTTTGGTATGTATGCGCAGTGCACATATCTCCCAGATGCTCCACTGAGGATGTTCAGAACAGGCAACACATTCTAGTACAGCCCTCGTAGTCCTTGTGTGAAAGTGAGGCACAAGGTTTTTGCAGTTTTTTTTTTCTTCAGGTTACTTTGTGGTTTCTGGTGCTGCTGTGCTGTTGCCTTGCTTCCCAAAAACAACACACACACACACACACACCTTCACTTTTTATGGCTTGGCTTCTTTGGTCATTTTTTTTATAATCACTCCATTTGACAGACCTAGCAGCAAAAAACAACGCTAAACAGACAGAAAGCCGGGAACAAGAAAAGCTCAAAAAGGCATATTCCTCATCCTCCCCTTTCCTCTAGACACCAATTCTCTCCACTGCAAGGCCCCAGAGCGGCCATTCCTCTCACTCCATCTCCCCCCTTCCAAGGAACATTATAGTTCAAGAGGTTTATGAACAAGTGAAAGGAGGGGGCTGTGTGTGGATGTGAGTGTGTAGGGAAGGTAGGAGGGATTTCTGAGGGTCAAAGACCCAACCCATGTCCACTGTGAGAGATGGAGGGCCCCTTCAAGACAAGGTACTGTGGGATTGTCCCCCCTCCCCCCGTCCAATTCTTCTTTTCCATCTGAGCAGTTTCTGGCTTCCTGATCTTACACTTCCAACCCCAGTGCTACTGGGTGGTGTGTGTGTGTCCCTAACCCTCCTTTCACACACTTCATCACCCAGAGAAGCATGCAGGGACTAACATAAACACAACACCTCTAGAGGGAGGACTGAAGAAAGAGATAAACTGCCTGAGAGAGAGAGAGAGGCCGATTGTCTTAGTGAGAGTGAAATGACAGACGGCACGTCTCACTGACTGTAACAGTGACTGTGAATATGACAGACATTCAGAGAGGGCATGCAAAGAAATTGAGAAAATGTTGAGAGTGAACAATGAAAAGCTGTAGAAGAGCAAAAAAAAAAACCTCCAAAAATAGAATGAGATGAATACCCAAAGAGGTCAGTGGAGTTACTGACCAGGAAGTGCTCAGCATCTGATGTCTGAAACAGATGGTGAGGTTTGTCCAGAGCGGGTTGAATTTGCAACTCGGCAAACAAGGGAAGGAGCGATTCACTGCAAAAGTGCAGAGAGTGAAAGTTTTCATTACTGCATACTTGCTCTTGAGGACCTTTTCAGTAGAACCCAGGAACCAAATCAGAGTGGATTTGAGAAGCAATTCATGAAGTACTGCGTTTTCATTTTAAAATGTTGTTTCGTTATATGTTCTCCATCCACACGATTATTTCCAGTTTCTGAATCTTGTCCGCATGGAACACCTAGACATTAGGGGTGACACCTTAAGTGCAGATCACATGACCTCGGATTCAAGAGCTCAAAAACCCTGTAGTGATGAGAGGTGAAAACTTAACAAAATTGTTTCATATTCCAACAAAAATGGAATGTGGATGTAGCTTCAGAGAACACATTTTCATACAGCACCCTTGTTCTTAAAGACCTTTTTGGTTGACCCCTGAAACTGAATCATAGTGGATTTAATGGGGGGAGTGCAATGGCCAGGTTATACTGCTCCATAAACCAGGTCCTCCTTTTATGGACAAAGCTGGTTAAGATGGGGAGCTACAGAAGGGCTGCTGAGGAGGAAGAGGAGATGGTGGGAAGGGAGGGAGTGTGGATCGGAGGTGGAGAAAGAGGGAGAGGAAGGAAGGAAGCAGGGAGGGAGAGAAGGGAGAGAAGGAGGGTGTTAATGATACTGTGAACTTCAGCTTGACGCTACCGCCTCATTTCATGAGCGCTCGTTTTGTCACACCCACCTGCCAGGGAACCCTAATTATGCTGGTTTATGGTCACATGCACACACTCCTCTTGTAAGCAATGGGTCTATTTATGACAAAAAGTAACAGTTTACTGGATTACACCGCGTCCATGACCTACAAATGCTGCTCCTTATTTTTACAGCCATTAATTAACAGAGTTTTACGGTGTTGTGGTGTGCTGTGAAATTTTCTCTATGCTGTGTCACTAACAATGGCTGTCATTTGCCGTGTTCAAAGGCTTCTATTAAAGTTGCAAAGTGTCTGACTTTTGCCAGTTGAAAAATCAAAAACTCCTTCTCGACCACAAATCTTTATTCAATCTCATGCGAGAGATGGCGGTCAACATCCCCCTCCTCCCTGTGACTCGTTCTCCAGCCATCCACAGAGAATGTGAGGCATTCAATCCCTCCTGCCAAAATGTCTTGGATCGATGTGGTGCTGAGCAATTCGCAACAGTTCTTATTTTGAAAAGGAAGTCCATCGCAGCAGGGTTTTGACTTGTGTTGGAGATCAGCATTAAAGCTTTGCTTGAGAGGAGCGCCACTCTCCGAGAGGGTGTACACCATCTCCACAGGACTCGCGGCAGTTACATGGACGCTTTGCCACAGTTGCCAGAGCAACTCATTGCTGGGAGAAATTATAAACATGGTGTTTGGCATTCAATTCAGCTTGCACTGGCCAGCTGTGCCAAAGTCTGACCAATAGTCAGTGTCGGAGATTCAAATACATTTGGGGGCCACTTGCCCAGAAGATTGATTGTTTTTATGATGACAACTTTTGTCTGTAAAACTATCAGAGCAAAACTTCTGATATATCATGTTCATGTTGGTGCCCCCCACCCAATCCCAATCCTCCCCCACCTTTTTTATGCAGCCCTTGCCACTTAATCTACTAAACCCCTCTTCTACTGCACTCTTTACCCCCCCCCCCCCCCCCATTAATGCACAAAGAGGCTGACACCAGACATAATTTCACTGCATTTCTTACTTCCAGTAACTATATGCATGTGACAATAAACTTCCTTGTATCCTTGTATCCTTGTATCCTTGTATTAGCTTGTCGAAAAACATTTTTTTATGAATACTGACACCAGTTTTCAGCACACTACCTAACAGAAACACCAGGTCACAAACAACAAAATACTACCAGCAGTGCTTATTTGAGAATAATGGCAATGTTATATAACATTTCAGCCTTTTTGTCCAATGAGGGTCTCTCTTTTTCACTCTGTGCATAAACCTCCTCAGCAGGCCACTGCAGTGCTGTATTCCTCATTGTAACCTACACTCCATGACTTCATCCTGGCTTCGAGCAATAGGAATGGACCACGGTCCAGCCTACATTATAAATCTACAGTGATCAAATGGCATATCCTATGGGGACCAGGCCCTGGATGCTGCTTCGAGTCTTTTTATGCAGAAACAATGGGAGTGAGAGTCGGTGTGCGTAATTGATGAGGACAGGGAAAGGGAAATGCTGGCGGTTCTCTGCTTGTCTTCGTGTTTTGGATCTGCGTGAGCTGTCCAGGCTAGTCTCCATGCTGGACCGTGTCTCAGAAGTTCTAAGTAATGGATTACAGTGTCAGGTCCGTGGAGCGTTTCTTTGTTATGCCTGATTGCAGCCTGAGTACATTTCTCCTGAACGCTGAAGACCAGATGGGAGGTCTCAAACGAATAGAATGGTAGATGTATGTGTGTGGGAGGATAAAAAACACATGTTGTTGCAACACCCCCGCTCACCCCATTTCTCCTCAGGCTCCCATCGCCAACATTTCCCAGATTCCTCTCCTGCTGTCGTTTTTTTTTTTATAAATGTCAGATTTACGCCGGTCTCAAGGTTTCCGTGTGGAATCTGGGACATCCGGGTGAGAGCAAATATTTACAGTCTGTTCGCTGAGGAAATAAATCCAGCAGCCCCGTAACACCCCCAACCCCCTGCACACTTGCAGTTCATCAGTGACCTATAACCCCCAAAGCCTACGATTAAGGTCCAGCTGGCATGCGTCAACCCTGACCGTTGGTGCAACCCACAGAGGTGACATTGACCCTTAGGTGAACGTGTAACGCACCAGTAATAAACAGGCCTCCTGTTTTGATTTGTGGAACACTGGGCAATTGAACCATCGAGCAGTGACTCCAACCCATCAACCCCTCCCTCCCCCCACAACCCCATATCACCCCTCCTGTTCCCCTGGGAGCTGACACAGGACACAATACAAGAGCGCAAACCTGACAAGCAAATAAACAGAGCATATGTAGTTAACATAGACCAGGAGCTTTTCTACCACTTTCATGGTGATAATACCAAAGAGGGCAAGAAGGCAGCAAGAGGCAAACAGCCCTCTTCCCTCCCCCTCTTGGACCCCCACATCCTGCTCTGTGTCCGATAGCTGGGGGGCTGTTGTCATCTACCAGGGATCTCATGTTCTTCCTCTTCTGGTCATTTTGCAGACAGTGTGGGTGCGTGTCCATATACTGCAGGCTACTGGAATGTGCTTTGCCTCTGCACGTAGCCACAGAACAACCTTTGCAGGAGATCCAAAGGTAATGAACAGCTGTCCCTGTGGATTGGTGAACGTGTTATGCTTAAACAGAGAGTAGTATTTGCTTTTGCACAGATGGTGCGTAGTGCATGTCGAGAGAGTACACCAAGCGCAGAGTCTCTTAGTTTTCATACAAATACCTGTCTCTTGCACAGGACTGGACCTTGACCTCAGCAGTGATCTGCAACTGTATATTTATGTGATGCCAAAGTGCTACAACGGCAAAACTCCTTCCAGAACGTCATAACAGCACATTATTCCAGTAAGTCCAGTGCCACTTGACCCAAGTTTGTTGACCATGATGGGTGGCATGGCGCATGAGCTGAAGAGAATATTCCAGAAGGTCTCCAGGCGGTAGAGAGGCTCAGGAAGCTCTTGGTGCAGCTTTTGCAACGTTTTTCCTCGACAGAGCCAGGACCCTGAGGCCTGCTGTCTGCTCCCTGCTGCTAATTATCAAATTGTGCGGTAATTCATACTGAGATGGCGGGCTGTCTCAACACAACATCTGATCATAATTTGAGGAAGTGTTTACAGTCTCTGTCACATGTCCAGAGGAAGAGACCGTCTGAGAGGAAGATAAAGACAGGAAGTGAGGAGTTGTGAGAGTCGAACTGTGGATGTCAATCACCGCCTCGTTGCCGACTGCTGTCCCTCTCCCTCTCGACCCCTTCCTGTCAATAGATAGGGTGAGCCGTCTGCCATTATGGGTCTTGCTCAGAGCCTGTCTCCATTTGTTTGTTTGCCTCGCACTGCATGCCTCTGCTTTCCAATAACCACAGAGCCCACAATACCGTCTACAAACCCACATGATTAATTATCTGGCAGCTATGTTGGCAGGCGATGCACAGTGGGTCTCCTCGCACCAGGGAGTGTTATCGGGTTCCTGTTTGGCTGTGCTGGGCCCATTTGATGATGTGGTGCCAGTGGGGTTGTTTAAGGGTTATCCAGGCAGGGACCAATCTTGACTCTCCTTCCCCTTCTCTCCCCGAAGTTACCAGAAGAGAGGGGCTACCATTTCCACATCTGGATGAGGACCAGCGTGTCTTTGGTTTCGTAGTGCGTGTGAGAAACCCCAGGACTACTCGTTTGAGCAAAATTGATGTAATGAAAACCGCAATCTCAAGCATGCCAATTGGGGTTTATTAGTCAGAACGACATAAGATTTTTTTTTTTACCCTCTGTTGATTTCTCTATAGACCATAGCAGTGGAGTAGATGTGTGATGGAAGTGTATTTGTGTATACTTTAGAGGTTTTCTGGCATTCATGTTTGTGTGTTTGGGAAAGAAAAGGACAGTTTAGTGAGAGCTGTCTGGGTCTTAGCATACACAAATACCATCACAACTGGTGAAGACACTGCTGCACAAACACACAGCTTCACCCCCAACATATTCAGAGTATCCTCAGTTTGCTTTCTTAATAAGGTCCTTTGTTTGCTTTCTTAATGACCTCCACATGAACCTTCAGCGAGGTGAATTATGGACATGCAATTAGTTCCTTTGCTTACATCAAGGGGCCAGCACTATTCCCTGCAAGGTAATATCAGCCTTACAAAATAAAATAAAGCAGTGGATCAATCCAGCATAATTTTTCACCTTTGAGCATTCTGTAGCTATCTTCTGCTTTAAATGATTTGAATATCAGTATGTTTCAAAAATACTGCAAAAGCCTTAGGCCTACTCTTTGCGGTCATTGCCTTATCGTCTTGGCTAAATTACAACACAAGACCCAAAAATCCTGAGGTA
Source organism: Alosa sapidissima (assembly GCF_018492685.1). Taxonomy (NCBI): domain Eukaryota; kingdom Metazoa; phylum Chordata; class Actinopteri; order Clupeiformes; family Clupeidae; genus Alosa; species Alosa sapidissima. Next base: position 8,419,085 of record NC_055974.1, read on the forward strand.
TTTATGCTTCTGCATCAACTCCACGCAATGACACCAGAAAATAAGTCTGAGGTTATTTGCAAAGTGTCTGCCAGCCAGTTTATGTTATGTTAGCAAGTGAACTTGCCCATAACTGCCCACAAAGTATTGCTTGATGGTGAAGTGTTGATTTCGAAACGTTACTGACAAATAGACACTTTACAAAAGCATAACCCCGTCAGTGTAACTAAAATATGTCTGAGTTTATTTGCAAAGCTTAAGTCTGTGAACTAGCATGTTGCTACTCCCCACAGTAGGCTGCGTGAAGCAGTCGTCTATCAACACACAGGGCGAGTCGACCAATCACAGTCCTTGCGGTCTGCGTCACCTCGACGCAAGATTAGAATTTTTTGGAGGTGCGCATTGAGTGGAGGAGGTACACAGTGATGCAGAGAGGTCTGTAGGGGGACGCCGTCGATTCAATCCGTCAGAACCATAAATCAGCCTTAATCCTAAATGGTCATAAAATGCATATTCTTGCAGCATAGTAAAGCACACTGCAAGTAATCAGCACTTTGAATATATCAACAAAAATGTCGCTGTGGCTGTGGCTGTCACAGTGCGTTACCTGTGCACTCGTGCTGCAGTCCCTTCCCGTAGTGGCCCTTCTCACAGACGCAGTCGTACTGGCCCGTGTTTGTGCCACACCTGCAGCTGGCCATCAGGTCGCAGCAGTCGCGACCAGCCTCACACAGCGACGAGCAGCGAGACAGGTCCTCCTGGATGTACCCTCCAGTGGGCAAGTCTGTGGAGGAGAAAGAGAGACAGGAGGAGATGATGGAGATGTTGATGATGATGATGTTAGTGGTCATGATGATGAGATTGTGCGTCATTTTATACTTTGACAAGTTTGTACTGTAGGAGTAGAACTGCATTTTTGTCTGAGAGAAAGACGTATTCACTTTTAATCGGTCTAGCAATTGTAAGGCGTAATCAACCCAAACACATCCATTTGGACACAAAACTGAGTATGCAAGCAGTCCAATTGCAATTGCACTCCAATTGCGAGCATTGCCAAGCTTATGTTATTGCACACTTGAAGGCCAAGGTCATGAGTTCAACTCTGGGTAGCGCAAACACACAAATAATGATCAAATAAATGATATACTGGTGTTGGTGTAATGTAAGTGGTTTGGATACAGCAGCCTGCTAAATGTAAATGAAATGGGGCCAGAGTTCTACATCACTGGTTTCCACTTGAGTAATGAGCTCAACTCAGATGGCCTTCGAGGACCCTCTAGACCTCATAAGCCAGGGTGATTTGGAAGAGCAAGCTTTTGTGAAAGCTGCCCTGGATAAGCTTGTCTGCCTCGGCACAAAATAATAACAATGGGGATGGGGGGTGTTGGCGTGAGTGTCTGTGTTTCCCTGTTGTTGCTTTGTTGTGCGATCACGGTCCAGATGTTTGCACACATGGCTGGGGCTCAGAGCTTGGCAGTGCTCGGGGACGGCTTGGACAGCAGCTATCTCCGTGACACACGGCAGGGCTGATAGGGCTCCCGAGCGCCCGCGCCTCAGGCTCGGCCAGACTGTCTCCCCGAGCCGTCTGCGGGATATGATGGATTTATCCCGGACCTTAACAGCTTTGGTTAGATGTGTGTGTGGGTGTCTGTTTTTCTTTTAATGGGGGAGAATACAAATGTGGTGATTTGAGCACTATTCCTTTGAGAGATGAGAGCCGCTCTTAGGAGAACGTCTTTGCGGTAGCGGTGAAGGGATGCAGTGGCAGCCGTGGTGAGGTGATGGAACTCAGAGGGCTTTAGAGGTGAATGCTTGAGGCAAGAGAAGTGACTGTGGTCAGAAACCAAGGGCAATTGACATCAGAGTGGACTGCAACCACAAATGTGCAGCTGAATAGCCAATGAGACTGTTTTATGCTTACCCACACTAGAGAGCAGACAGTCTACCCAAACTAATAGAGGGTACTAGCCCAAAAAGATGCACCAATAAACTCTGTATGTTTGTGTGTAACAGAGACAAGATACATAGGTGTTTGGGATGCATCTCACTTCCACAAACCCTGCTGAAGTGCACTTGAAAGTCTTGCAAGTATCCTCATTAAATGCCTTTTCTAAAATCTCCTAAAGCCAAGACTCCCAATTATTTATTGCAACGTTTCGACCCTGCTGGGTCTTCTTCAGGCAAATGGTGGACACATTTGGTGAAGGGATATATATGTAGGCCTTACAATCAGATGACATACCATGTGATGTCAACTGGTATGATTGGGTCTAAGAGCCCCACTAGCCACTCAATTAAGAGAACACTTACAGGTATTACACAAACATATACATTTCAAAAAGGGGCTTACAAAAAACAATATCCCCAAAGGAGTACATGGCATTGCTATCAACAGAAAAGAAAGAAAAAGAAAAAACAATCAGTGGATAAACAGTTCCATATATACAAGCCTCCCCAAACAATGAAAGGACATTACTCCCACAGTTAAACAATCTGTAAATACAGACAGTTTCTTACAAAAATATACTACTACTATAAGAACGGTTTTATATCAAATTCCTCATTAAGACCATGGGGGGACATTGTATTTAAAAATGAATCCAAAAGGTTTCGCGTTGGAGCAACCTCTTGTCATGATCACCCCCTCTAGGTGGTTTGTTGACCCGCTCCACCCCAATATATCTGAGGGCGCTGACATTATGTCCGGCTAGTTTAAAATGAGCAGCGACAGGACTGCGCTCATCCCCTGTTCTAATAGTGCTCCTGTGCTCACTGATCCTGGTCCGAAGCGCTCGCGTTGTTTTGCCCACATATGCTAGGCCACAAGGGCAACGAATCAAATAAATAACATGTGTGGTGCAACATGTAATGACACCGCGAATGGATAACGTCTTGTCAGTATGTGGATGATTAAAACTTTTGCATTTATGTGTGTACGAACACTGGGCGCAACTGCCACATTTATAGTTACCATCAGACATACTCAGAAAGGACGTCGTGGGTTGCGGACGTATGTCATTTTTGACTAGGCGGTCTCTTAAGTTAGGAGCACGCTTAAAAACCAGCTTAGGTTTTTCTGGAAAAACTCTCATAAGTTTAGGGTCCGAATCAATAATATGCCAGTGTTTGTAGACAGCTTTTCTGAATTCTGACACAAGCGGAGAATATTTTATGCAACATAAAGGGGACTAACTTGGATCTTTGGTGCGCTTTTTTGATCGAAGACACTCCTCTTGTGTTGTGTGATCAAAACGTATTTTGGCCGAATCAACCCAGTCTTGTTTATAACCTCTATTGAGGAATCTTTTAGTCACATTTAGTCACATTTTAAAAACCAACCAGATAAGAGACATCTGTATCTCTCTGTGTTGCTCTCACCTTCGTGTAGAGCCCGGCGAGCGAGAGCCTCAAACTCGGCAAAGTTGTGGACGAGGTAGCAGTGCTGGTCTTTGGGGTAGGAGGCCATGTCATGAAGCTCCCGGATGTTGCCCTGCCAGATGCCGAGGGTGAAGATCTCCACGCCACCCGACCGAAGGGCAGCTGCCACGGGTCTTGGGTCCCCGCCGTTGGAGTATCCATCCGTGATGAGGAAGATGACCTTGGTTGCATTCCGTTTCGAGTTTTGCAAGATTAGCTGTAATGGAAGCGAAACAACAAAAGACCATTCATCACAAGAATTTGAACGACCCTAATTATGTGCGATCTACATAAAAACAATTGTTGTGTCCATCAGAAAGAGTCTCTCGGATGTCAAAATTCTCTTCAGACACCAATTAATTGGATCTGACCGTTTGGTTTGCATTACATGCCTGGAAAAGCTTCGCTGCTATTTCTAATGTCTCTGTAGAATATCCGATGACAGATAGCTAAGCTTGAAATGAAACAAGGAAAAAAATGCCACTAGTCTGCTGCCAGAGCAAAGGGGGGAAAAACACTGGGAACAGCTGAACATAACCCTCTCAAACGCAGACAAGACTGCGCTTCAGAAAACAAGCTTCCCATCCCAAACTAGCATTTAGCTGAAGTTTACGATTCATCGCATGTACTGTAATTACAGCTGGAGCTGCTAAAAACGGGAAGACGAAATATCTTTATTTTAAACATGCTCCTTTTACATCCGTTTATGTCAGCTCTTGGCTTCGTCAGGTGTTTATCATTAAACCAGATGATGATTGACAGGCAAGGGAGTGAGATGGTGGGAAAGAGAGAGAAGCGAGAACATTAAAGGGAAATTGATTCAGCTGTAGAACGAGACAAGAGTTGAGTTATGAGAATAAGATGGTGAGACAAAGCATGTTATAAGAAGGGTGGGAGCCCCTATAAAGATCCAGAGGGCGTGAAAGTGAGAGTTTCAGAGAGAGATGGATGAGGTGGAGACAGAGAAAAGGAGAACAAGTTCACTTCTTTATTGACTAATTGGCTGCTCTTCAAGGCTTTTTATCTCCTTTCTTTCTTTCTTTCTTTCTTTCTGTCTTTCCTATTTTCCTCATTTTCTCTCTTTCTCTCGTTCTCTCCCGCACCCTCATGGCGAGGCGTAATTACAGGGCCCTGGAGCCGGAGGAGAAAACGCCAGGCAGGCCTCTCTGATCTAGAGGAGCGAGTGGCACCACAGCTCCCCGGCCTTGCTGCACCCAAACCCAGCTGTCACCCACTCCATTCCACCACCCCACTCCACCCCCCTCCAAAACAACTCAGACACCCCTCCTGCCCTGCTCCTACCCCCTCTCCCCTTATCCCTCTCCACGTCCCCAGAGGCTGCTGTCACCGCAGTGATGTCATTGCGGCCCCGCGCCCTCCTGCCAGAGTGAGGCCCCAGGGAGTCGTGGGGGCAGGGTGTGATTTTCGGGGGTTTTCGTGGGATGATTCCCCAGACACCATAAGTGCGCTGGAGGAGTCTTGTGTGTGATTGCATGAATGTGGGCCAGCGGTTCGGCAACTGAACACGCCAGTGGGGAGACCACAGCCATGAGACATCAGGGGGGTCCATGGAAATGTTAGTCATGAGCATGTGCGCAAATATGCATAGGAATGGCCACCATGCCTTCTGCTTGAATACAGAGCTGCTGTAGGCACATTATGAAAAGTAGGAGTTTATCTGTCAAAAAAGGAGAGAAACAATACAATTACATGGTCCACTCCACACTCTTCATTTCAGATGCACATTTTCATCTGTGTCCCTCTAAACTGAAGGGATACATTTTCTAAGGTTTACTGCACTCAAATGCTAGCTGGTATAATGTGTAGCTGCCAACTTACTGAAGGTACAGTATGTATACAGTTTTGAAGGGTATAAATGTCTAAATATAGTTTTTAATGGAAACCTCTCTTACTCCCTCTCATTCTTGCACACTAGCTCCCATGAACTTACACAAGTCTTTTTTCTGTTATTGAAATGCTGAAGACAGTAAACCGTACTTTTGGAGCTGTGCCTCGTTCTGCCAGTGCCACATGCACCCTAGCACATCAAAGAAAAATACTAGCTGATGTGTGTGTGTGTGTGTGCATGAGTATGTGTGTGAGCATGCGTGTGTGTGTGTGTGTGCATGTGATGGAGTACCAAGGAAAAACACAGAGAGTGGGTGTTTACTGTAAGCAGAGCTAACTTTGATGGGTTTTGATTACGCTATCTTTTTCAGAGAGACCTCTGACCTTCCCTCTAAATTAATCATATGTCATCTGGATTTCCTCTGCAGCAGTGTTGTACTTTACATTGTTGGCACAGCTCCAGTTTAGGTTGCGAGTCGGGGGCGCTTAAAGCCAACAGCAATAGATCTGTCTCAAGCGTGACTGATCCTGATGCTCAGATCCCTGCCAGGAGGCTGATGATAACAGACTAAGAGAAGGATAACAAGCATCGTAGAGAGCCTCGGACAGCTTCCTCAAAAGACCCTTGCAGCTTGGCAGCCGTGTGAAAATCTCTGTGTGCACAAAATCTGATTAACTGTTTACCCCTTCCCCTTTTGAACAGGGCAGCTTGTGAGGTTGAAGTCCTGCGAGGACACATTCTTTATCTCCTCGTATTACCGTGTAAAAGAGCACATTCCTGTGTGTCTGAGTGATCTCTACAATGCTCTTACGTGTATCTCTGTCTTATCCTCATGCTGTATTTCCCCACATAACTCCAGCACAAGATTGGGATGGGTTTGGGGACGTTGGCCTGGTAGGTGAACTCCTGAACTGTGAGGAATTTCACTGCACTCCAGTAGCCCACAGGGGTCAAGCCACCCAGTAAGGCCTATGTAATGGTCAGTGTAAGAACATCCCCTCCTCCAGCTGACTGACCCGCTGAATCTTTGGGCAGTGTCTCATCACACCTGGCCACCCAGAGCTGATCTTTCCTCATCCTTTGTTGCAGCTGACAACTGCATGCTGGGAGTTTTCTCTCAACGCACCTGCAGAATTTACAGGGTGCTGTAAAGTGAAAGACAAAGAGAGAGAAAGAGGGAGGAAATCTGCCCATCTTTTCATTCATGGGGCTTTGCCTTCCACCCTTCCACTCTGTGTGGATATCTCATTTTGAGACATTCCAGGGAATCCAAAAGAAGTCTGAGGCGAATGCATCCGCTCGGCAAACGCTCCACTTCTTCCCCGTCGGAAGTTGAAACGCTTGTTTTGACAGGGTATCAGTTCTTGGCTCTGGTGGCCAGAATAACAACAACAAGAGGAACCCACAGGACAAAAACAAAACCCACATTGGGCTTGACTGTTTGTGATCTGTTCCAAGGACGCATTCTTGGGTAATGTTTATGATCATGTTTCTTTCAATAGGATCATTATTTTTATTCAAGCATTTTCCATTTGGTTTCAGTCATATAAAAAAAACAGACTGGAAGCAGTCCCTCCCTGGTTCTTATTGGTGAAGCACCTTGTGGAACATCTGTGGGCAGTTAAAAAATCTTTCATCTTTCAAGATGTTTTTTCCGGTCACTTTCCCTAGAAATCAAGGACCTAAATGTTCAAATGAAACAGTGAAGTTAACTGGGAGATAATAATGGTTTCTGTCTGGATACTAGTTAATTTTCAAACTTATCTTATTCAATGGTGAAAAAGCTGCAAAATGTCTTTCTAAGGTCAACATAACATGATGAATGCTTTCCCCCCCCAGTATTTGTCAGTATGCTGTACCATATCTGTTCATTAAAATATAGAACATGCAGTGTGGACCTCACATGGGATAATGTATAGTGGGAAGCGTCTTTGGTGAGTCTATTACATCAACTGTCTGTCAAACTTTCTTCAGGGGCCGCAGATTCATATTAGCGCCGCTGGTAACGGATGAATCTAAGTGATTGCTGGGAGAGAGTCTCCATTCTAGTAATTGCCAAGGACATTTGAGAGTCTGGGCTGTAGCGTATAGTTTGCTGGCTCCTGTCAAAACACCATTAATCAAACCAGGGACTGTGACGAGAGAGAGAGAGGCCGAGCGAATGACTGGGTTGATAATTAGGTCTCGTATTCTATACATATCACGGTAGTCTGGCATAGCAGGGATTCTTTCAATTATGCAATGCTAAGAACCAGTCGTGAAAGTGTTGGTCTCATTTCCACGTCTGCCTCGCACATTTGGTGTTTTATTATAGGAAACATTGGGGGGCTAATGTCAGATTGGAAAATGGCTGTCGCTGACTGGAAAGCAGCATGATTGGAGCAAGATGGGGGCATGGAAACATGCGAGCCTGTCATGACCATGTCAGATGACTGAGGCACGGAGACCTCTTCAGGGACGAGGTGTGGGGAACAAAAGTATGTGAAGAGGAGGACAGTGAGAGCAAATCTGCAGATGGTAGTTAAGGATGAGGATTTTTTATTTTTCACTTGTGCAAGGAGGACACTGCACCTGCACCAAAAATCTGCAAACAACAAAAAAAAGCCAGACAGCGATCTATCATTTAATTTGTGTGTGAAGTTATTATGGCTAAAGATCAATATTCAAACAGACATGCACCCAAACACACACGTTTTCGTTCTCCAAAACAGGGACTATGTCTGGACAAGTTGTACGCAGCCAATATAGAGTTTCCACTGAAGTCATATGCACTGGGATTAGCTCCTTGTAGTGCCCCAATCCAGGCTATAAATTCTCCCGAGTGGCCCTCATCCCGTTCACCCTCACTTGGACCTTACTCCCAAGCCCTGGCAGGACAGGACTGAGACAGGGGGTGCACACCGACACGCACATACTCACATACACACACACACACACACACTCAGAGACACACGCACACACACACACACACACCAGAGGCAGCCGGCTCCTCCAGAGTGGAGAGGATCCCAGAGGCAGCTTAGCCCTGATCCTCCCTCTCTCCCTCTCTCCCTCTCTCCCTCCCTCTATTGCAGAGATGCTATCAGTGCCCCGGGCTGCAGGGCTCTGTTTGCTTTGGGAAGCAGGTCATGCCGGGGAGGGCCAGCAAGCATTGACAGGACCACAGAGGGGTCAGTCCAAAACCACCTGCATGTCCGCCACTCAAACTCCCTCACTGGCTCTGGAGGTAGACACGAAATTAGACTGACTGGCTGTAGACGGAAATCTTTCTTTCCCTGTTTGTTGTTTTTGACTTGATGAAAGTTATGACAGTTGCTGAGATTTCCTGATTAGGACTTTAAGGCCAGTTCACACCAAAGATTCATGACGAGACGAAACCATTGCACAGACAAGTTTCAGCAGTTTGAATTAAACATTGCACATTGTTGCCAGCTGTTGCAAGCCATTGCGAAAGATTCATCATGTCAAATAGCAGTTGCAAGGTTTTAGAACAAGTTTACTTCAGATTGTTTGACATGGAGAGGCAGAGAAATACTTAGCTAACTCGGTTTTGAAGAAGACCGGTGTCTGCAGAACATGAGTCCAAATGGGTATGCTAATGAAGTTACAAAAACAAATGCACATTGGCTTATCAGATAGTTGATAGATAACTTTGCTGGCTAACTAGTTGCTGGTTTATAGAATGTTGGTGTAAATTGGCCTTTAGGATTACTTAAAACATTTTTTAGCATAAAACCTTAGAGCACTGTGTGTAGTCTTATTATAGATCAGAAAACACTTAATGTATCTGCATATGCAAAGATATATGTAGTCTTTTGTAATCGTGTGTGTTAGGCAGTTTTATTTGCTGAGCGATAAATGAAACAAGAGCCATATAAAGGATATGAGCAGTTTCCTGGTAACAGCTGTTCTGGTATGTTTTTTTATGTGTTGTGCAACACAGATGATTGCAATAAGAAGAGTTGTTTTCCTTTGTGTCAAAGTGATATTCAACTATGATCAGTGTCACGTCTCTCGGGATGTCTTGTTGGCCAAAACGTTCACATTCAGAAGTTGCTCCACTTGACTTTCCAGTGCTTCTCCCCTTTTTCCCCCCATCCCTTAAATGTGGACATTGCCCGGACAATGCACATTGAGGCTGAAGTCAAAACTGCAGAACTAATGGCTTGACTGAGTGAGGCCCTGTACAGGAAAGGAAAACTAACCTCAGGAGTAATAACAACAAAAGAATGGAAAGTCATTCTGAAAAATAATAGTGAGTCTAAATGGAGACCGGAGAGCATGGAATATGCATTGTATTTATGAAAGTGGAGGCGCTGACCAGCAATAAATTCAAGGGTGAAGTCTGGGGGATCCAAAATGCCCTTGAAAGCAATAACGTATTACACTGCAATGTCATGCTCACAAAGCCGGTTTAAATCAAGAGCTATTAACTAGACAGCAAGGGTAAACACATATCATTTTCCCTTTTTTTTCACATTGTCTCTTCAATCTTTTGTATTTGGGGTCAAAACCCACTGGCTGTTCTCATGAGGTTGGGGAATTCGAAAACAGTCTGCAGCTACTGTTGAGAGCAGCGCAACTCGGGGAGCAGACATTTCATATCCAGTCGGCTAGTATGCACACACACTGCAACAACGGCGATAAACCGCGCAGGACTGCTGACAGTCGGGGCTCCGCTTCAGTCAGCGCCTCAGCCGCCTGTCCGGCCTGCCACTGAGCATGTCGGAGCAATCTCCCGCTTATCTGTCAAACCCCCACAACCACTACTACCACCACCACTCCACCTCACTGCCCGAGGGACTTTCTCTGGGTTGCTGCTGGGTGGTTGGGTGGGAGGGGGAGAATGAGAGCATCAGTGCTGACACAAATTGGGTGTCTGAACTTTTAGAAGACGGGTGGGTGTAGCTCGCCGCTGCGATGAGAAAGTATTTTAAGTGGCATTGTTGCCTCTGCGGGGAACGCTGGAGAAGCTGGCTCCCATAAAAGATATTTAATGCCACTCGTGTTACAGACTCCCGACTCCCTCCCCACCTTTTCCACACAGGGACGAGCTCAGGGGTGAGATCAAGAGCAGTCCCTTTAACAGCTTTCCCTGCTGTCATATAAAAAGGGCGAGAACGAGAGAGGAGAACAATGTGCGTCCTTCCATCCAAAGAGCGCAGGGGGAAAAAAAGACACGCAACGCTCAAATCTGAAATTACAGCAGGAGCGTGTATATGTAATTGTCTGGAGCTTTCGGGCTTGGCTGAGCTTTGCCTTTCGTTTCATTGGGTTTGAAGGGGTGAGATTGCTTTCCATTTCCATATTCTGAGCTCATTTTAAACGGCTCTTTTTGGAGGAAAGACAGAAAAAAAACATACATTATGTGTGTTCTAAATTGCACGGTACAAATTAAATTGGCTCTTGAACAAACCCCTCAGAACTCAGTTTGGAAAAGTCGCTGGTCGGGTACACAATGATTCCCCAGACACAGAATGAAGAGTTGGTACTTCTCGTCTAGTCATTAGGAAAAACAGTCAGGTGCTGTGCCTTGAAAAAGCCATATTCAAGGTGTCAGCACAATTATGGCCCATGTTGGACCTAACATAATTGCTTATAGGACTACATACCCACATACACATACACATATATATCACTGATATACACATATCACTCTATAAACCTGACACACACCCTTGTAAACACCTGCTAAATGCAACAGAGCTGTGGCAGTATGGTTGGTCATCCATCTGTGAGTGTGGTTCGGAAGGGTGTGGGATGTAAACACAGACTCGCTGTGCTTTTCCATATCCAGCACACGCAGTCACAACTGTTTCCACCCAGACACACACACACACACACACACACACACATCAGTGCAGAGCCCGACAGACATACTGTAAATATATATGTGGACAAATATACTTCAACTTCACACACACCCTGACACCTACACCCTATATACACACACATGTATATATAAACAATCTACTCAACACAAACACACCTACGCTAACATAGGACCTACTGTATATGTCTGCATGTGTATATAAACACACACAAACGGTGTATACAAACCAGCTCAAACAAGTAAGCATTCGCAAATTCACACAACTTACCACCTAACCACAAGGAGACAGGCAATCTCACTGAAATGGTAAAGTCAATGGAGCCGCAAACAGACAAGCAGATCCTATATAACATCTGACAGCAGCAGTATATTCTATAGTACACGTATTGAGCTACCCATCACAGAGGCTCGCGTAATTGGACCATCAGGATTCAACCGTGAGCTTATCCTTGGCCTGATGAAACCGCTCCGTGCGTAACAAATCATAACTGTCACTGGCCGCCCCGGCTACCGGTGCCTCTGAGGACAGCTCCAAACAGCCGTCACCCGAACAGAGACCGCATCCGCGTCCAGAGAAACGTCAACACCAAATCACTCCCCTCAGCCCCTCGCACTGTACAGCACCATCAGCTGAGGCAGTAGCAGCAGCAGCTCAGTAGTACAACGCAGCTCGGCAGATTGTTGTGCGGTGGTCCCCAGAGGAGTAGTTACAAGGCCTGGAAGGGAGAGGGGGTTTTTCCGAACTCCTATGGCTCCAACCAAAGCAGCGCTCTCTCCAATTACAGCTAATTGCAGTGCCGAAAGTTCTTGTCATACTGAGTTTTCCATCAAACGCCTCACTGGGGACTTGGAGATTGAAGCCCAAGATTATTGTAATCGTGCTGAAAATTGTGGTGTGATATATAAGGACTCTCATTGGTTTCGCCTTTGGGCCCGAAACAGGTGTGTGCACATGGCAAAGAGTGTGAGCTGAGGTGCTGACGGTCATAGAATGTGAACTCCGTTTGAAAAGGAATGTGACCAACAGGCATTGATGGAATTAAGAACACAAGTTCAGATGAGGACTTGAGGAGATTTAAACCAGGTATGTTGGCATGCCCCTAGGTCTGGCATTGTTCCTATAGAACCAAACTGCTGTATCCATAATTTTGTTGCCTGCTCTTCCAAACTCACCTTGGCCTATGTGAGCCATCTGTTGATTTCAATGAATAGTCTCATCAGCAGACTTATTTAAGTCACAACGAACCCGTGCTGTTACACTGCCAGAAAGCAGATACAAAGTGGAACTAAAAACAAAAGGTTGTTCATCTGATCCTCATAAGAGAAAATGTGTTCAGATTCAATATGGATATTCCACTGGCATACTGATGGGAGGCCTCTTTCCCTTTCAGGGTGTTCTGAGAACTTAGCTGACCCAGCAGCAGGGTCATTCCAAAGAGTCTCTCTGAGGCTGGAGGAGACGGATGGCCCCAAGCCACAGCGACCACATCACACACTGACAAACGCTCTCCAGATGAGAGCTGCGCTGCCCGCTCTCTATCACCTGTCAACTGCCTTATCTCGACATCACTGCATGTCTCTGTCTTTATTTCTCTCTCTCTCTCTCTCTCTGTTTTTTCCAACCTTTGATCCCTGTTTGTCCGTACCTTTCCTCTTAAAGCTCATCTTTCTTTTACTGCCAGGAAGAGGGGGATGTGGTGAGAGAGGAATGATAGAGAGAGGTCATGAAAGAGTGACTAATTGCCAGTAGAGGTGAAGCATATGTCTGCCTCATGATTCCTGCAAAATGAGGACAAATTAATCAGACTTCTTTGGAATCTTTTTTTTTTTATCAGATGGGCAAATGGGTGGAATTTCAAACACAATTGTGTACTGGCTGTCACTCGGGTAGTAAGACAAAGAGAGAGAGAGAGACAGGGGGTAGGTAGAGAGAGAGAGAGAGGGTAGAGAGAGAGACAGGGGGTAGGTAGAGAGAGAGAGAGAGAGAGAGAGAGGGTAGAGAGAGAGATGGTTTAGGCGGCGAAACAGAAGCCCTGTTGTGTCTATCTTGTCCATCAAAATGTCAGCACCCTGACAACATTACTGCAACCCCCTAAGGGTGTGCTGAGAGGCCTGCATGGGCCAAACAAGAGGCCCATTCAGAAAGAGAGACTCTTGGACATCAATGACATGAGTCAATACAAATACTCCAACACACCACATATCAGTACACACCATAGCAGTTGAATACAGGCATGGCTTTGCCTAACTCTTTAATTATGTTCATTTTTGCTGTTGCAAATCACCCAATTTGGCACAATAATAACTATTATAATAACTATCAAATCACTCTTTTTGGCCTATGCAATTTCAGTTTACTCAGAGAATAGATATTTGCTCTTTTGCCATTCATTTTCTGTCAATAAATCCTCAGTATACTGTATGTTGCCTCAATGGATGAGGGCCGGTTGGAAGTCATCAAAAGCAACACACGATCTATGGGGGGCTGTCTATCTCAGATGCATAGTCAATGCCATGGAAGCCCCTTGTAAAGAGGTTTGTAGACCTCTTATCTCTGCCTATGCAGTCCTATCTGTGTGTTACAGGCAAATCTCTGGGCATTCCTGGGGGCCTTATCAGGGCCCGAGGGAAACAGGCTGTCTCCTGTATTGATCTCCCTCATCAATCCGTATTAGAAACACAAATACATGAGGGGGACCCGGGGAGAGGAAATGCCAAGATTTCACTGTGGAAACAGAATCCCCCTTTATCACCAGCTGCTCCCTGAGGGGGGACAGACCAAAGAGATGCCATCCGCTTTCCATCGTGTTCTCCGTCACATTCACTCCATCTCTCTCTTACCCTCTTTCTCTCATTCACCCCCTTTCTCTCTCTCTCTCTCTCTCTCTCTCTCTCTCTCTCTCTCTCTCTCTATCTCCCCTGAGGGGGGACAGACCAAAGAGATGCCATCCACTTTCCATCGTGTTCTCAGTCACACTCCATCTCTCACCCTCTATCTCTCATTCACCCCCTTTCTCTCTCTCTCTTTCTCTTGCTCTCTGTGTCTCTCTCAGGGGCAGTGATATGGTCAGTGAAAAAGATAGAAAGAATAGGGTTTGTTTCAACAATGTGTGAAACTACTGTATGTCCTTTCAGTAATTCCACTACAGACATCACAGTCTCGATAGACTACTTATAATTCATAACACTACACATCTATGTTTGTGCATTTTGGTATTCTCTGTCTAGTGTCTACTGTGACTGCATTATATTAGTATGGTTAAAACTAGACATGTGCAGGAAGAGTACACTTGTAATGCAGACTCATTTCCCATTCCACATTGGCTTTGTTCAACAGCCATGGCCTGAAAAGATCCCTGTCTGTGGGATACTCCAACTCCAAGTTCTGGACCGGTTACTGAAGTAACCGGTTCCAGAACTTTGCTCTCAACACCTGAGTTCTGCTGACTGTCATCCCTGTTCCACTCCTCCACTTCTTCAGTGACAGAGCCAAGAGGTCTTCACGGTAGTATTTTAAGGTTTGTGTGTGTGAGTATGAGTGTGTGTGTGTGTGTGTGTGTGTATACTAGCATGCGAGGATGTGTATTTGTGCGTATGTGCATGTGCGTATTTTTAGGTATGTGTGTCACTTGTGACCATAACATCATCTATCATAGTGTTGTAATTGCCTTTCTGAATGTCAGTTCTGTTCCAGTTTGGATTTGTGCAATACAGAGAGAAAGCAAACACAAAGAGAGGGGTTCAGCGAAAGAGACTACAGAAATATTGTCGCTCCTCGTGATTTGTACAGGCTCGAAGACAGCCACCCGCCTCCTGGAGGCTGGTTCATAGACCCTACAGGGGTCAATGCCATGTAGGGGCCTGGTTTGGAATTTGACAGAGTTGGGGGTGGGAGAGAGAGGGTCACATTGAGAAAGACAGAAGACTCGTAACGAGTTACGTAACGAATACACTACCTCAGCCCCTCAATCCCCTGATGTATGATAAGGAGTCCACACGTTCACCCATTCTGCTCTACCGTTTGAGGGAAAGCAGCTGCTTCTTGGGGAACGGTGTGTTTTGAAGCGGTTATGAGCACGTATGGAAAAACTGCATGTCCCATTGCACAAATGTGTGTGTGCGTGTGTGTGTTCGTGCATGTGGTCTCCTGGCTCTGAGAGAGATTGAGTGGGTGAGAGGGACACATACCAGATAACCAGACCATCCCTCTTACTTACAAAATACAGACAGCCTTTTGGAAAATGAGTTCCAATCTATTTCACTCCAAAAAAAGGACCACAGTGCTAATTTGTCCATTCTCTCGTCGAGGCCCTCCAAGAACGACCTAAACATGGTAAAACAACCAGCATCGGCCTGAGGCTTTACATCTGAAACATCCACTAGTTTTGAATGAATAAATGAGGCTAACGACACACATTCGAAGCCAGATTTGATGAAAAAAGGGGGGGATACAATCGCTAACAATCCCCACGGGGCTGCGTTGGCTCAGGTTTGGAGAGGGGGAAGGAGGTGGACCCTGGCAAACCATAGCAACCTCCGGGAGAAGAAAGACAAATCCTCTGGATGAGGAGTAGGGGCTGAGAGAAAGACAAGTAGGGACTCTGAGAGATTAGAAAAAGCAACACGAGAAAATAGAGAGAGAAGGGTTGGAGGAAGGGCTTCATCGTCTTGCTCTCAGAGGGAAACACATGGCACCAAGGAAAACCATCAATGTCTGGAAGAATTGTTATTTTTTGTTTGGTTTGTTATTGTTTCTCTTATGGTTTTGTTGTTTGTACAAGTTATTAACTATATTAATTCAATTAAATATAATTTACATTCTGGGAAGTGTCTTCTCAGGACAGAAGTGTCTTCTCAGGACAGAAGTGCCTTCTCTGAGCATGAACAGTGGATAAGAGTAAAGTCACATGGAGTCTTCAGATTTGGAAGCCTAAGCATACTTGTCCCCCTGTTTGCATTAAAGTAAAAAAAAAACACTACTGCAAGCTGATCGTATTACCAGAAGAAATGTTTTCATCAAAGTAAACCACAAGTGAAACAAAAGAAAAACAATAGCTTTTGGCAGCACTAAAGACCTCCCGTATATCAAATAGACCATGGAATGTAAACCTATGCCTGAAGTTAGTTAGCGTGACCACACAGCTCAGGAGAACATGCGAGGCGCAGCGAACGCAGGAATCCCGACACCTTGGAATGAAACCCTGGACGGAATGGAACCGAGATGGAAAAATCCTCCGCTTCCCCTGACCAATGATTCAGATGTTCTGCTCCCTCCTTTCTGCCCTCCTTTCTCTCTCTCTCTCCCCTTCACTAAGCTTCACTTTCTCACTCTCTCTCTCTCTCTCTCTGTCTCACCGTCCCAGGTCTTTACGGGCACCTCTACAGCACCACACCCTCTCGTCGTCCTTCGGGGCTGGCCCCCATCGGTCATGCTCGGGCCAGGGAGGAGAGCCCCGCATCCGGCCGCCTGCTCTGCTCCGCCGCTACAGACTACACACGGCTGTCCAGTAATGGCTTCCAGATTTCAGCAGCACGTATGAGGGCGAGATGGGCTGAGGTGAAGTCAACAATTCCAAGAATTTCAGCAACTTTATCGTGATGATTGATCAGGTTGAATAGTGCTAGAGGTAATGACCCAATTAAAGTAGGCTACCTCAACAAGCACCTTTAAATGGAAACTTTTATATCTAAAGGTAGGTTACAATAGTTTAATAAAATAGTGATGTTTGCCCCAGATCAAAACCGCTGTCTTACTAACTAGAGCGCTAACTTTCGCTTTACTTTTGAAGGGCTTTTCCCACAGAGACCTCTTGAATAACTCTTGGCTCTGGTTCCCTCACACTTTCCCATACTGATGTGAGAAACCGTCCCATCTGGGACACACACTGTTCAAGTGAGCTGACGAAACCGCAAAGAGCGGACAGTCGGCGAATCAAACGGAGAGCCCGTTTACCTCTCACATCTTGTTTCAGTCAGAGCAGGTTAGGCACACTGCGCTCTGGCTGCAAGAGCTGAAAACATCAGGGGGAGATTTGTGTCTGGATAGCGGTTATCTTATGGGAGCACTTCCTCTCAGTGAGCTCAACAATACAGAATGCTTTTGAGAAATGACTGGGTCTTTTGAAAAAAAAAAACATGCGCAATAAGTCACTATCCCAAATGTCATCAATAACGTAAGAGTGATACTCAAAGATAAGAGAATTGGTCCTTTGGGAAGGCCACTATTTCTATAAGTCACAGAGTGTGCCATTGAAACTGCAGAGTGACTGCGAAGTCATGGAAAACGGAGGTTTAAAACAGGTCAAATATTCCCTCCAGCCATGAATGACTACAACTCCAGACCGCGGCAGCCTGCTGTGCCGTGGAGTGTGTGTGGACTGTGGAGGGGAGTGTGTGTGTGTGTGTGTGTAGGTATGAGTTTGGACAAGGCTGCTAGTCCAGAACGTTCTTCCTCTTCCTCCTCCACCCTGTACAGGAGCTCTATGATGGGATCTGAAAGGCTAACATTACTGCTGCTGCTGTTGTTGTTGCTGCACGGAGGCACTTCCTCTGGGATCACACAGGGCACGTCAATAATCCACCACCACCACCACCACAAACACAACAGCTGAGCTAAACTTGACTGACGGAGGCCAACATATGGCTATGCAAGGATTTTGTTTGTTTTTGTGTATGCATCTTTTGTGTGTGTGTGTGTGTGTGTGTTTTCCACAACAACAACATCATAAACCTTTCCTTAACCCTAAAAATCTGCCAACTAGCAGCAGCCAGCTCCAATCTACACCCACCGTGCTCTGGACTGTTCTTTCCCATCAGCTCCCTCTAGTCGTTTGATAAATGGAACGCTCTGCTGTCTTATCGTCTCCGATTAAACCCTCTACTCCAGCCTTGAAAAATGATGATCAACAGTCTGGGATTTGCTGATGAAATCAGTAGTTTAGTTGATAAACTGTTATCCTCAGTGAGAAAGTGTGATCATAAACAGACGAAATAATGGAATACACAGATAAACTATGAACTCATTCCACTTTACAGCTGTCTCGGGCCGTGCCTTGCAGTTAGAGGTTACCAGAAAAACAGAGTATTTAAACAGGGAGGTATTTAAGACTCACATAAAGGGTTATTTTGGGAAAGACAAGCAAAATGAGTTTTGTGTCACATCTGAGTAACTTAAAAAGATTGAGGACCATGTTATGACTTATTGCTGTCTTACATAGACAGACATGATACATGCATACATAACGCATACATATACAGTCCATTATACAACCCTCCATCACTGACACTTTTTTCATCCATAGTGCAGGCATGTACATATTCACGTAGAAACACTCACTGAAATGATCACTCATTCAGCACAACCACACATATACCACACACGCGCACACATAAACAAACTCGCACCGACAATTTACGCAGCATATCCTCACGCACATACACACATGCATACAACCTCACACCAACAATTCATGCAGCACATCTCTCACACACGTGCAAACGGGATCTCCACACAAAGCACTTCGTCTCAGTCTTACCGCGGCTCTCTGAAACGCGCCCTTGGTGTAGGTTCCCCCTCCGCGGTAGGTGATGGCAGGGATCTCCTGGTTGAAGAGCGAGCACTTGTGCTGGTGGGCGCGCGGCGCCGAGATGTGGTCCACACGCGTCACCACGTGGCTCTTGGACGAAAAGGTGACCAGGGCCACGCGCGTGTCCTCAGGCGCCACCGGGAAGTCGGCGAGCAGCTTGCGCACGAAGCGCAGCTCGCTGCGGAAGTTGGAAGCGCCCACGCTCGATGATTCGTCCACGAGGAAGACCAGGTCCATGCGGGCACCGCTTCGCTCGCGCAACTCCCGAACACTCCGCTTGAATGTCTGGCCCAGGCGCTCCACCTTGGACTCGGCGCTTTCCGACAGGTTGTGCTGGCCGGACCCCAGGGAGACCGTCTGGGGCCGGACGAGACCGGCCGGCTTCTGCTGCTGTTGTTGCTTCTGTGATGATGATGATGTTGATGACCAGCCGGCTGACCGGTGAGCCAGGGAGAGACAGAGTAACACAGAGCTGCACCACCACAGCCAGGATCCTCGTGCAACAGCCATATTGTCCAAGCTCAGAGAAGTCCCCTCAGAGAAGTCACCTCAGAGAAGTCCCCTCAGAGTGATCACAGTCACTGAACGAGAAGAGTCTGTCTGATCCAATCCAATGATCCAAGCTCCTAATGATTCAGTCTCCTATTTAGACTCTGTCCGTCTCCCTCCGTCCGTCTCTCTCTTGTGAGTTGTCCAAGCAGTCTTCTGTATCCTCAGCTTCCCTTTGGTCTTTGCCTGCCTGTCTCTGGCTGTAAGGTCCAAGCAGTCTTGCGTCTCCAAAGAATCTCAATCTCTGTGTGTCTCTCTTGATCACTTGTCAGAATGATCCAGTCCAATGGTCCAGGCACAATCCTCTTCTGTCTTCCTCTGTCTCCTCAGACTCCCTTGCGTGTGTGCGTGCGTGTGTGTATGTGGCTTGTCTTCCTCTGTCCCCTGTGTCTCTGTGGTCTTGAGTGTTTGATTGGCAGAGGTGTGTGTGTGTGTGTGTGTGTGTGAGTGTGTGTGGCGCTGCTGAGTGGTTCTTAGAGCTCAGCCCCGGGGCTGCTGCCGTAAGTCTCCTCCATCTCAGCCAGACGACAGGCTCCGTTTCCCCCTCTCTTCCAAAATCATTTAGAGAAGAAGAAAAACACACACACACGCATGCACTACACTGAAGAAAGGCAAACAAAAGTTCTGAGAAGCAGTGTCAGTGTGTGTGTGTATGAGAGAGAGAGAGATGTGGTGTGTATACGTGTCTGTCTGTGAATGTGTGTGAGAGAAAGTGTGAGTGTGTGTTGAGTGGGAAAGAGAGAGAGAGTGAAAAGGAGAAGTGCAAAGAGAGAGGGAGAGAGAAAAAGAATGGCAGCACCAGCAGCAGCAGCAAAAGAGGAAAAAAGGGGGCAGTCACTGATTTTTCCTCCTCTTCTTTTTTCTCCTCTTCTTGCGAGAGCGTTTCTGCGTTCCTCTTCTCCACGCTTTCTCCTTTCTTCCCCTCCCCTCTCTCTCTCTCTCTCTCTGACTCTCTCTCTCTCTCTCTCTCTCTCTCTCTGTCTCTCTCTCTCTCTCTCTCTCTCTCAAGCTCTGTTGCTCAGACTTGAGTGGGATTCTGTGTCACTGGAGCGCTTTCGCCTCTCCTGTCAGGCTGTCAACATTCCCAAAGAAAACATCAGCACGGGGTGCTCTGATGAAGTCCATATGTCTGGCACTGACCACCTCTCACCCTCCCACCACATCATAGAAGCAGATACTAGAAGAGGCATCATAATTAGAAACACTGAGAGGGGGCAGATGTGTGTTCTGTGTGTGTGTGTGTGTGGGGGGGGGGGGGGGGGGGGGGGGGATCAGGGCGGACGAATGGAGGGAGAGAAAGAGGGAGGGGTGTGAAAAAGAAACAAAGAGAGGGAAAGACGAAGGGGGGAAAGGTTGCGAGGGACACTGAGATATGTGTGTGAGGAGTGAGAGAACGACAGACCGAGGGAGTAAAAGGAGGAGAGGATAAATTATTTGGGAAATAAAAGCTGCATGACATGGGAGCGACAATGCGAGTTTTGTTTTGTAAGATCAGCATTTTTTTCCTCTTCTCTGTGTAACTTCCTGTGCACTCTCTCTCTCTTTCTTTTGCTCTCTGTCCTCCCCCCCTTTTCTCTCTTGGAGTGTTGTGAAAGGAGGAAATCTGCAGGGAAATCTAAACCCAGACATGTGCTGCGATTATGTGCGTGTGTTGATTTTTATCTGTTACCAAAGCAATGAATCCCTGCACCAAACAGCAGAGAGAGAGAGAGAAGTGAAGGGGGGGGGGAGTGAAGTTGGAGTTTAAATCAGCAGATCTGAACCAATGTAAAAGGAACTGAAACCATCAGAGGGAATAAAGTCATTAGACTTCACTTGAACAGAGTGACATCTAAATGACCGAGAGACTTCCACCAGCGAGGCTGTTTCTGCCCTAAGCTGCTGACATTTGCCTCGTGCAGCGAGTGGAGGGAATGTTTAGTGCCTCACGTAAATCAGATCAGCCCTGACGATGAGAATGCCGGAAAGTTCTGGGGGCTTGCAATGTAGGGAAAAGGAGACAGTGTGTGGGAGATGAGCCTGACCGTGGAGGGAGGGAGCGAAGAGGGGGAGATTTGGGGGTAACAGCTGGGACTTCCTGCTCTTAAGACATGACCCCCCCCCCTCTCCCCTCCAGGCCTCTTGGTGGCCTCCAGGGTATCTGAGAGCATGTGTGTGTGTGTGTGTGTGTGTGTGTGTGTGTGTTTGTGAGTGGGGGTGCAAGATAGGAGAGGGGTAAGAGGAGCTGCTGGAAGTCTCATCTGATCCCGAAAAGACACATCATTTACAGAGCGACGGGTGCAGTGAATCACAGATTATGAGACAGCAAGACTAATACACACACACACACACACACACACACACACACACACACACACACACATACAAACACAGACACACACACAAACACACATACAGAATATACAGACACTTGGTTGTGTTAAAGATTTTAAATGCAGAGTGGTTCACTCCAACCTAAACAAGAAAAACTCTGTCTCAGTGGCTATGAACTTGTCAGCAGCTGCAAAGATGCAAGGTCTCGTGACTAATTTATGAATTATGAACATTGGCATCCTACTGAGCAGCAACAACTGGTTTGTTTGTACTTCGGCTTTATGACACAGACATCACACAAACACACACACACACAAAACCAAACAAACTCAAACAAAATCTATCATTCAGAAGAATTTTCTGAAATTGTACTAAGCACACAGAAATGTTCAGACCAGATATACTTGGTAACAAATGATAAATGTTCCTGCATCCAATACACTATTTGCATAGCTGTTCTTAGTATATACAACACAAAGTGTTATAACACAACTGTTCAACTACAATAATCGTAAAATGGCAGTAAGGATCACAGCAAAAGTTTTATGATAGCTTATTTCTCAGTTATGACTTTACAGCACACGCAAAAGGACAGTGCCCAGGATTAAAGTGCACATTAAACCTGAGGAGACAGGCTGTGAAGGATGCGTAAAGAAACTCAGGAACCTAATGTTTGTTGGAACTCACACATTTCCTTTACTTCTTCAGGATCTCTTACCCTACGTGATTTTTTCATATCTGACAAAACCACCATATTAGACGCATTCCTGTCCTTTTGTGGCTGTAATAGTCTGTTATGCCAGACACTAGGACTGATTCTTGTTCATTTGATGAACTAATGAATATTTTACCATATGGCTGAGGTTCATTGCAGTCATCCGTCATGATTTCTTGATAGTGCTGTGCTGCCCTCTGTTGGTCAGGTTTGATTAGTGCATCTGATGTGTTTTCATTGAAGTCTTGGTAGACTGCTGGTTTTCATGTCTTTTTTTGCATGGCTAAAACCTCATAAGAAGATTTTCTAAAAGCTTTAAATGCTTGGTTCAACCGTGTGATGAGTACCCTGGAGCTGGTGAGCTTGTTTGTCATGTGATGGTGTCAGTTGGCCCTCCTTACACATGTGAATAGCATCAGTAGCGCGGATTCACCCCTCCCTGTGTCTGAAATCATTTAGGTTTCTACTGAGTCAGGATCATTTGTTCGAGCCTGTTAGCAATTCTGAATTAGCTCAACAGGTCCGTTTAGAAAGAATGTCATTGACGCTTGTGTCTGAACTTCATGTTTTACGATTGTTAGGGACTAACCAGCAGTGAAATAAAACTTTAATTGGTGCATTAAACTCATGATCATTTCAGAGGTTTGTTAAAAACACATCTTTTTTGCAAACAAAGGTTTTATTTGCAGTTGTTTACTCAATTCCAAATAAAATACACGTCCATATCTAATTAATCCTGTCGTCATCAGCACAGCCGTTGGTTGTGTTGAATCACTTGAATGCATGCAAGTGACTGGATCCTGGGTTTTTGGGTGATTCAGAAATGGGCGTCAATGGGACCCTTTCCAGACTGACCTGCAGAGCAAATTTTGCAGAATGACTTACTTTCACTAAAACGTTTGTTCCGTCTTCATACAACTAAAGCCTTGTTTGGTACATTCGGCAGTATGTTATTTGCCTCCACAATCACAGTTCCAGCGGAGAAAGACTATAAAAGTCATTGTTAGCCTTAAAGACAGACATTTTGATTTGATTGAGTTTGATAGGCAGACATAAACCTCCCAATCAAATTTTGTGTTGGTTTTTCTCTGAGATACAAACTCCAAAGGCCACCTTGACCACCATGATTGGCTGATGGGCAACAGGTTTATGCTGATAAGATAAGATAAGATAAGATAATACTTTAATGTCCGTTCACACGGACCTTTGTCTTGCATTGCAGCTCATCAATCAGCATAGGAAGACATTAAAAAATAACATTCAAGATCATAAAATCATTCGTCACATGTAAGAGGTGTAGCCTACACACAGGTAATGAGTCCATACGACTATGAGTGTGGGATCTACTCTACTCTCCTCTGTTGATTGAGTAATGACACAGAGTGAGGGAGGAAAGAGTGTTTGTATTTATTTCTCCTACAGCTGGGCTTCCTAAAGCGTCTTCTGAATAGCAGGAGCTGGTACTACTCCTTATGTAACACGTGGGAGGGGTCCAGTGCAATCTTGTCTGCCAGAATGAGGGTGTGTTTAGTCCAGCTGTCAAGGAAGCAATCCTCCATTGTGTGACCCACCAACTCCGAGCAAATGCTGAAAAGTCTAAGTATCCTATTGCTATAGCTTTTAGCTAACTGAGAGGCCACAGGGCCAAACGGCCCCCCATACTGCAGCATGCTTTGTATTGTGGATGTGAAGAACTGGCGCAGGATGTCCTTACTGGCTCCAAAGGATCTAAGTCTCCTCCTGATGAGTATAGGCATGCTGCACTAAATGACAACCGCAAAGGACAAGACACAATAGACAGGCTACAAACAGATGCCTTGTTTGTATTTTCGCAATTTTTGACAGCATTGACAGGAAAGCTAATTTACAATAAAATCTTGCATATAGTTAATTTTGATTGGGTTTTACTTGTTGGTGTTATTGCATCCCTTTCCAGCTGCACAATTATTTCTTCAGAAATGGCAACACCTAAAGCCAACTGTAAATGTGTGTGTGTGTGTGTGTGTGTGTGTATGGTTTTGTTGGTGTGTTGTTGGTGTGGTGAAATCCCTATATAGAACAAAAACCTTGGTAACCTTGCATGTTGTTCTTACAGTTTCAACCACGTCCTTGCTGAACATGACTCTAAGTCGCATTGACTGTGAGAAATGTGCAATTGACAAACCTCACATGACACAACGTCTTTGATTTCTCAAATGCAATGTTATAATTTGATTATGAAATAAGAGATGAACTTATGATGGAATATATATATTACCCAGTATATATACTTTATATATATATAGTTTGCATACTGTATTTGCATAGACTGTATTAGTGTTGGTATGGTGTTACAACATTAAATAGCATCAACCATGGGAACATTAACAGATCCTAAATGTATGTAATGGGCTGGTGGTTAGTTACGTAGGCCTATAGAATTTATTCTAGTTAACAATTTGTGATTAGGCTACAGCAGCAAGTGATTATTTTTGGACAGCGGTGGGTGACAGGCTATTGTAGAATAACAATTTATGGGGGGACATTTTGAGCTTAATTGAATATTGGGAGGTTATGATGATGGCCTTGAAATACAATAACAATGCTGTGATTTGTAGAAGAAGAATGTCATATTCATATAAACTTATTTTTTTGCAGTTCAATAAATAGGTCGGATAGTAAATAGGCCTAATAGACTTTGTACTCTTTTATTTACAGAACCAATGGCTACCCTGATGCACGTGATTGTGATTGGATCCTGGGGTTTTGGTGATTCGGAAACGGCATCAATGGGATCCTTTCCGTACTGACCTGCAGAACAAATTCAAATTCAAGGTTCGTCTTAGTTCATCCAGGCTATAATATTGCCCTTTAAATCTTCAAACCTCTTTACGGTATAGTTTCACAAATTGAAGCACAAACTGAGCTTTGACAAATACTGATAATTCAATAGAAAATGAATGAATTAAGTGAAATAAATTATTTTAATTAAAACATTTCCACTCTGGGGGACACCTACTGGGTAGACTACAGAAGTATAAATAATATGTGTATATCTGCCCAGTAGGTGGAGACACACCTCACATGTGGAACACAATACCTTCTGGAAAGTCTGACCAACCAGACTATTTCCCCCCCAGTCTGTGTATGGATTTGACCTAGTTCTCGCTTCCTCGCTTTGGCACCAGTGACACATTTTTTTGTTCAGTTATTAAAAGTTGTGCATGCTCTGAGATGGCGATAATCATTTAGTGTTCAATAAAACGCCCGGCCACTGTTCTGTGACCCATACTTTGTGCCCTCAGTGCCAGAGGCCTCGGTTGGGAGCACCTGAGGTAAGAGCGGATCTGGCCCTTATATGCACTCTGTGTCGTCAAGACTTCATTAAAACCTTGACTACGTCCAGTCAAGAAAGCCAATACTGTTAAGACTGTTAGATAACGAACAGTCTAATTAACCAGGAATTTTGCATAGGCAAAAGAAAGCAAGCAGCAGACAAGGATTTCCACAAGAAAAGAGTGAAACAGTCAGTGAAACGTAGCTCTGTTTTCTCAAACAGAGACAAACTAAAAGCCCTGAGCCAGGCTTACAGAGAGCTGACGTCACCAGACACAGGCAGGTAACTTAAGACGTCAATGAGCATTCAGGAGGCCACAAAAGAGGTGTGGACTGAAGGCCATTATAACAAGCAAGAACGATTATATACGATTTTACTCAATGCCTGATTTAAATACTTTATACGTGTCCAAACAGCCAACTCCAGAATAGTCTTGGCCTGGATGTGGCCTGGGTGTGGTGGATGTTTGCCGTATCAGAGCCAATTTCCTTTCAGTCGGAGGCTAATAATGAATCAGTTATCACATCTCCCTTGGCAAGTATCATGCGTTCATTTGGCCGAGGGCACCTGCTCCCTACCTCACAGAAGAAGCCAAACAAACACTTCCATGGAAATGGGCAGACTGTAGTCTTTTTTTCCCCACTGTCATGTATCTCATCACGCCCTTTGTGACTTGCTGCACTGGAGTTTCTTGTCATTGGCTATTATCCTCATTGTGAAAATTAAGTTTAAAAGCATTCGTGCGTCACTGGCTATGAAGGTCAAGAAATCAGGTTCAGCAATCTGCCAAATGTCCAAACACTAATGACTAATGACCTATCTCTGTATACATGTATTAGGTTATTATGTATATTAACCTGCTTTTGGTTTGACCCAAAGGCATGGGACAGTACAGGCCACCACCACTTGCTGGTGCTCTGTGCAGGGTACATGTCTCCTCAGTATAACAAAGGTCTGTGGAGAGTGCTTCTGTAGCTCACCTTTTCTTAAGGGCCCGATTTGCAATCCTTCACTCAACTGAACTGATTCACCATGAATAACTTGATCTAGAACAGAACATCCTTACGGTGTGTTTCCACACACCGAAATTTTGCGTCGCTCTCATTGAGGCATATAAACAGATCAACTGCATTGCTAGACTGACAGAGGAGTTGAATTGGTTGTTTGGTTGGTCAATTGACTTGTTCATTGGTTTGATGATTGACTGTTTGGATAGTTTAATGGTTGCTTTATTATAATAATGGGATTTCAAATAAATATTTGGACCCAAATGGGGAATTAACTTGTTACTGGTTGTTCAGAAAACCCAGGATACAAAACACAAATATCTCAAGTGATATCCTCCAAATCAGTGCAGAATTGGAAAAGGAACTACGTTTAACAGAGGAAATTATCAGAGGAAATGATTCAGAGCAGCTCAATAGCCCAGACGCATCACAGATGGACCATAACTGACAGGCCATGACTGACTTTAGTCAGTATTATCTTTGAACTGTGTTTTAAAGACACTGAACCACCCCCTTTACTTTCCCCATACGGTGTGAGTGACAGGCCGCCATGGGCGTAGATTTAGGGTGGGACGCTAAGGACTAGTCCTAATCAAAATTTTAAGATGACAAAATTGTCCCCACCAATATTTTAGCAAACTTATTTGTACTGCTGATCATTCCGACAGCCAGCACGACAATACAAGAAACGTCAGGGTTATCTGACACGCAGGCTACACGCATGGAGAATGCCAATGCACAGGCTACTTTGCAGTGGCAGTCAAGCGAGCAGGTGCGTCAACGACAACGGTAAGTTACCAGGGCTGTCTGCCAATACATACCCCATAAAAGGCCAAAGTAAAACATTTTGATATTGAATTTGACTGACAGAGCTTTCAATTCGGCAGCCGTGGCCTACTGGTTAGCGCTTCGGACTTGTAACCGGAGGGTTGCCGATTCGAACCCCGACCCCTCATTGCTACCCTTAGTGTGTGCTTCACCTCACTGTGTGCTGAGTGTTTGACCGGAGGGTTGCCGGTTCAAACCCCGATCAGTAGGCACGGCTGAAGTGCCCTTGAGCAAGGCACCTAACCCCTCACTGCTCCCTGAGCGCCGCTGTTGTTGCAGGCAGCTCATTGCGCCGTGATTAGTGGGTACCTCACTGTGTTCACTGTGTAGTGTGCTGAGTGTGTTTCACTAATTCACACATTGGGATAAATGCAGAGACCAAATTTCCCTCACGGGATCAAAAGAGTATTTATACTTATACTTCAGACCAGAGCTGATGCTTCAGCAAAAGGCCGTCACTGAAAAGCTGTGAATGTCGTTGAACACAGCTGTTCTCACATTAGCTGATTGCGATAACATTAACCATTGTTGCCTAATTACCAATTATTCATCAAGTAGTATCTACTTTTTTTAGTGTTTTTCACATAGTATTTTGCAGTATTTTTAAAATACAAAAATACACATCAATAAAGTATTTTGATACAAAATACAGAGCCATTTCCTTCAACCCAATAAAATAAAAATTACAAAATACTATTTTGTATTTGAAATACATATTACATGTTTCAGAAATCTTGACATGTCTACGTTTTGGGTTGCAATATACAGGTAGTGGGCTCTCTGTTAATTTTAATGAGTAGGCCTAAGCCTAAGTTACAGCATTTCTATCACAATTGACCAGACTTTGACCTTTGGTCTGCTTTTAACAAAATTCTGGCTATGATTGTTCCTTGTATTGCATCATGAGCCATCACTGTGCCTATTGCATTCTACTGTTGTTAGCCTTAAGCCTAGCTCAGTCATTATGTTATACCACATCACCCTCCATTAGAAGTGCAATGAGCTGCATTGAGCATAATAAACTGCATTTAGAATTCCAAATTCATATTTCTAGATATTTTGGTGAAAGTAACTCAAAAGTAATACCAATAGTAGTGTAATGCCTTACAATTCAGATACATATTATAATGTAACAAATTACTTTGAAAGTACAGTAATGAGTAATACATAATACGATTTTGAAGTAACTTGCCCAACACTGATGACAACCATCACTTTCTATGTATGTCTGTGTTTGTGTGTGTGTGTGTGTGTGTGTGTGTGTGTGTGGAGGGTCAATCAAATTCTATGATTGCCACTGATGTGAATGATCTCACAAATCACACAAACCAAATCAAGTTTTAAAAAATCGGAAAAGTATCGAAATTGAGATTCTTCACTTAGTATTGGTATTGAAACACTAATGTTGGTATTGTGACAACAGGAGTTGGGGATGTGTCCCCACCAAAGCTGAGACCAAACCTACGCCCTTGCAGGCCGCACAATGAAGAAAGGAGGTAAAGAAAGGAGAAAGGAGAGGCAGCGAGCCGGCAGGGTGTGTGTGTGTGTGTGAGTGTGTGTGTGAGGGGCACATGCCCGTGGTGGCCAGAAAGCAACCGCCAGGATATTTTTAGAGCCACAATTTCGCATTCGCCTGAATATTTCATGAGGTCTGCGGCGCAGTTGAAGTGCTCTGCTGACGTCACCCTATGAGAAGCCTGACAAGAAGACCCAAACCTCTTCAGACTGGGCAACGCAGCCATCAATGAGCATGGCACAAGTGAAGCGTGACTCGCCGATACAATTACGCCAGCATGATAAAAGCTCAGCGCCAGCTGATTGTGCCACCTGTAAATCCTCCATACCAGTTAGAGACATCCATCCCACCCACCCTATAGGCTAGGCAAACACTGGTCTGAATGGATGAGGCTGTAAGTAGCAAACATGGCAGACCCCTCCACACAGAGGTGTACTGATACATTCCAATGCAGATGGTGCTGGTTTTGTAGTAGAGTGATACAGCCATTCATCTCTGAGGGCCAGGAAAGGAGCGGAGTGGATGGTTTCAGTCACCCGGGTTCCCAGGCCACTCCAAACTGCGCCAATGCATATAAAACACACGTTTAGCATATGTATATTGGAAATGCGCACACATACATGCATCTCAAGTTGTGTACACATGCCTGCAACTACACGCTCACACACACACACACACACACACACACTCACACACACACACACACACACCCCTTAAGTCCTTTACCACCGCAGTAAAAAAAAAACATGCTGCCTTCCTGCTCCTTCTCACATGAAGCAATTTGTCAGTTTGCTGACCAAAGCAATCCTCATACCGACGCAAAAGTCACACAGTGACGAAGAGATTGAGAAGGAGGCATGTGTGTGTGTGCAAGTGTGTACGTGTGTGTGAAACGAACGAGGGAGGGGAAGACAGAGGATATGTCTATGAGGAAGAGAGAAAAACAGAGAGAGGAGAGGAGAGGAGAGAGAGAGAGAGAGAGAGAGAGTGAGCGCAGAAGAGGGCAGGAGAGGAAAAGGAGTGTTGACTGGCAGAGAAGCGGTGTGAACTGGATTGAGCCAGACTCCCCTAAAAACAGTCACGTCAAGCCCTCGTGCTCGGGATGGGTTTAGAAAGGGAAGCTGAGACACGTTTAGTAAGGGGGAGGGGGGGGGGGGTTCAAGGAATTAGAAATTAATACAGTGTGGCAAAACAAAACATGACCCAAGTGTGAGTCAGTGTAAATGTCACTTGAGGTCACTTCACATAAACATTCTGAAAAATCACAGAATAATCTGAAGAATCCATACCTACCTAGGTCTCCATAATTGGGTCCCTTACAAAAAATAACTGCAGTACTTTAGTTGCAGTTTTTTTTGTTTGTTTTTTTAAGTACAGTGCAGTACAGTAGTATTTTCATGTCCAAAATACTGCATTTCTGCTGTAAAGTACTGTACTATGCAGTACAATGCAGATTTTTCATGTCCAAAATGTCACATTTCCTGCATACAAGTGGTTTTAATTACACAGAGTGTAATCACAAGTGATTTTTACAATTACCGGTACTAACAAACAACAAATCACAGACAACAAAGACAGGCATTTGTCTCTGCTCCCTGAACTCATCAGAACCAATTAACACCCTTGTTTAGTGTGAGTGGCCTTTGATAGTCTATCTGATTGACTTTGATTAATTGATCAATTCAACTTGATATAACGTGTTAGTGTTCTTGATTAGTGTGACATACAAAAATACAGTGCTGTGCATAAGGCTAACAAGGCACAAGTGGACAAGAAACAAGAGACAGGTGAACACAGGGCTGGAAATCATAATTAAACTAGAAGACTAATAATGAGGAACAGGTGAGGGGCGGAGACACAGGGAACTGAGACATGGCAAGACAAACAAAGGAGCACATGGCTGACAGGAACTAAAACACAGGGACAGGAAGTAAACACAGGAGCACATGGCACAGGAGGTAAACAAAGGAGGGACAGGGAACACAGGATCGTTACAGTAATAATGCCCTGTATGGTACGAAACTTCTACAGTATGTTCTTTACTCATAAAACGAGGCATTGAAATAAAAGGAAGCGATTACATCAACGTTTTTTGGTATATCCAGTTTTTAATATATTTTTTTTCCGAAGTGTTTACAACTTAGTATTAACTAATAATTAGTGCAAACTGGTACTACGAACAAAATATTAGTGCATTCCTGGATCTACATCCTTATGCATGCTTCCTGCCAGGACTTTTACGGGCTTTTCCCAAATCACGGAAGTAACGTCGACGCAGCGGTTTAGTAGCAGATAATAGCATCCATCAGGCAAGTGTTATTTAACTCCTGGTGTACTTACAAACTTTTCAATGCCTCGTTTTATGAGTAAAGAACATACTGTAGAAGTTTCGTACAATTCAGGGCATTATTAGTGGGGTAATTTACGAGATAAAAGTTGGTTCCATTATGCCTGCAGAAACTCATTAGTTTCTGACAGGGCTACTCGACCAGGGTTCGACCAAGGGAAAACAGGTTCTGGGAGGGTGTTTGGCTCGGGGTCATGGTGCAAAGGACCCTAGGGTGAAATTACTCCGAACCATCGCTTAAACTAAAGCACTGTACATAATGACATCTTTGCCAGACAAAATTAACCATTTCAGAATAAACAAAGCAAATCACTTTTAATGTTCTGTGGAATGTTTTTCATAATACAAACACAAAGTCACAGAGGACAATGAGTGGATGGAAAACAACATGAGTCTCACACACACACACACACACACACACACACACACACACAC
The DNA here is from genome assembly GCF_018492685.1 of Alosa sapidissima. Classification (NCBI taxonomy): domain Eukaryota; kingdom Metazoa; phylum Chordata; class Actinopteri; order Clupeiformes; family Clupeidae; genus Alosa; species Alosa sapidissima. The sequence goes on from NC_055974.1 coordinate 8,450,775, forward strand.
ACACGCACACACACATACATACACACACACACAAGTGAAGGGTGAAAACACAAACACATTCTGGCTGGTGATGAACAGGTCCCTGTTACTTCCCTGCACTGCAGCTGACTCATGTGGAATATGTCACACAAACAAGTAGACCAGGTCAGGCTGAAATGAAACAACAACCCCCCCCCCCCCCCCAACCACCACCACCTCCTATGGCCCATCAGCCACTCAGCCACCAAACATTCACATATTACACAGACATCTGAAAACACAGACTGACAGACAGCCAACCAGATAGATGGATGGGCTGATAGACTGAATGAACAGACAGACAGACAGACAGACATCCAGACAGATGCCGTATCGAAACCTCTGGGAGGAATTCCTGTTGCTGCTCCTGAACATATTGTCCTGAACACGTGCCTTTACGCATGGTAAACAGACATCTCAGATTACATTTCCCCGTTTTCTTTCTTTCTTTCTTTCTTTCTTTCTTTCTAACTTTTTTCTCTCTCTGTAAATATATGCATTCCTCTTTCACATGCTGTGCTCTCAATCTGATCTCTCTCACCGTATTTCTTTCCCGCTCTCCCGAGAATTCCTTGAACAGACTCAGAATTCTCTCCCTCCCTCCCTCCCTCCTCCCCTCTCCCTCCTTCCCTCTCTCCCTCCTTCCCTCTCTCCCACTCTCTGTCTTTCTTCTTCCTTTCCCATTTCACAAGCACCCATGTGTTGTGCAACTTCCACGAAGTATCGACGGCACAGCTCCCGCTTAAGTTGCAGTAAATAGAGTTTGAAGGACGCTTCATCTCGGAACAGACCAAGCCATCCACGCAACAACAACAGGCACAGTCAACAACTAAACACACTAATGCATTTAACGTTTTGGCTCAACAGTTCATGGACACACTGCCCACTAAATCACAAATCCACAAACATCAGCTATTCACTTCTTCACAAACAAATTCCGAACAGTAACCTTAATATGGTTATGGTTGTGGTTATGGTTATGGTATTTAGCAGACATTTTTGTCCAAAGCGACATACAAATAACAACAATACAAAGTTATATTTAACAGTAAATAATTTAAAAAGTTGGTAAGACTACATTAAGGAGAATAGCAATAATAAACAACAATGTCAATTCGATCAATAGCCTAATAAAAATAAATAAATTCTATAACATTATGCAAATATGCAAACCATAATGTTATCACAGGAACGCAACTCAATCCACCCACAAGGAACCACTGAGGAAAAGATTCTTGAATTTGACCTAGTGTTTATGGCTGGTCGACACAACAGATGCTCTTCAGAAGACCACAGTGGGCGGTTGGGGATATACACCTTGATCATTTAATTAAAATAACAGGGAGCAGATCCAGTCAGTGTTCTATATGCCAAAGTGAGAGTTATACATTTAATTCTGGCCACTATAGGGAGCCAGTGGAGAGTAACTAGGAGAGATGTTACATGTGTCCTCTTTAGCTGATTGAAGATCAGGCGTGCTGCAGCATTCTGAATCAGTTGTAACAATCTTACTACACAAACAGGCAGGCCAGCTAACAGTGAATTACAATAGTCCAGCTTGGAGATAACCATGGCCTGTACAAGAAGTTATGTGGAATCTTGTGTCAGATAAGGTCTGATCTTCCTAATATAAAGGACAAACCGACATGATTTTGCAATTGTGGCTATACATGCTCAGAGAAGTTAAGTCAGTCATCAATTACGAGGACCATATCATTGTATCCTTTTTTTTATTTATCCAAATAAATAAATAAATGTTGAATATTTTTTTTATTGAGGCTCAGGCATATGGCAAGATTCTTCCTGCTCTACTTCCAAATGGTAAATATTTTGTTGGCCTACATTTCAGCAATCCAGGTGTGCATATTCACTATCCAATCCTTTAATGTGTGTGTCTATAGGAACCAGAATTAGTACAGCTGGTTATGAGTTCATCCCAGTCAGTGTCCACTGCAGGGTCCAGGTGGACGAGACAGAGAGTATGATAGTGTGAGTGGGTTTGGGGCGTCCAGCTGGGTGGACTGAGGGGCGATACAGCACAAAGCCCCCGCAGTGAGCGCACACACATGCAGAACATTAGAGCCTTACAGAACACTCAAGCACAAAGACACACACACACACACACACATACACACACGCATGCACACACACGCATGCACGCACGCACGCACACACACACGTGCGCACAGACACGCACACACACGCGCGCACGCGCACACACACACATAAATGCACACACACACACACACACACATAAAGGCACACACACACATAAACGCACACATACACACACACACACACACACACACACACACACACACACACAAACACGCACACACACACACGTGCGCGCATGCATGCACGCACACACAGATACACACACACCACACACAGATACTTCAAATGATCAAGCTCTTCCAACAAACAAAACATGGAATGAAAGGAGTCCTTTTAGACTGGTTCTGGTAAGGCCCAGCTCGGTGTCTCTAATTGGGTTTGAAGGTCTAAGGGCTTCTTTGGCTTGGCCGCAAATGTGCTATTACCCCATGTTTATATGTTATTGCTCCCATTTTCCAGCCACTGGGCAGCAAACAGCCAGAAAGGCTGCAGTTACTCATTAACTCCCTATCTGCAGATGGAGCCGCAGTAATGGAGTGTGTGCTGTGTAGGAGGGGATATGAAGGTTACCGTTTGGGTTAGTGCATGTGTTTTACTGCATGTGAACAATGTGGACACATGCAGTATGAAATAAGATGGCAATGTTTTAGTGTGTGTGTGTGTGTGTGTGTGTTCAGTGCTCAATGGAGTGTGACGGTAATAAATGCATATGTATGCCTGTGTATGTAGTGAGCACAAATATGTGTCTATGTTTGTGTGTGCAGTGTGGTGTGCACATGTGTGTTTTTGTGTGTGTGTGCATATATGTTGGACCATATGTGCTCCCCCCCCCCCCCCTCTCTCTGTGAGTGTGTGTGCGTGCGTGTGTGTGCGTGCGTGCGTGCGTGAGTGTGTGTGTGTAACTGTTTGGAATGTGGCCATGCTATTATAAGCGTCTGTTTTATCTCTGCGGTAAAGCTGGGAGATGCTGAGTCAGGGTGGGAGAACACTATGGAGTTTCAACGCAGGCCATGTAGGGCCCCCTCACCACTCCCCCTCTCCTCCACTCCTCTCCTCACCCACACTCTATCCTCCCATCGCTGCTCACTGGCTGTCCTCTCCCCATCCCCAAATCACTCCCCTCTTGAGAAACTTAATTCTCATCCATAATTCGTAAGAAGGATCATACAAACAAGCAAAAACAAGACATCTGTGAGGCTGGATCCCCATTTTAAAAGGGTTATGAAACCATTTCCATTTAATTTCTGCTGAGTATGTGCTACACAATGTATATATATATATATATAGATAGATAGATAGATAGATAGATATAGATATGTATACTTTAATGAATGCATGTCAGTGTCGGTGAAATGGAAGTGGCTTTATAACACATTAAGGGCCCTAATGTGAAGGAGGGGCAAAGTGGCAAGTCAGTCAGTCAGTGGCAGTCAGTGAGCAGTGTCTCGTGCATGAGCTGAAGTCATGACATGGCATATGGGAGCACTGCGCTGGGCCGCTTATGTTGGAGCTTAGGGTCTTGCTCATTGTATTAAATTAGCAAATACAATTTGCCTTGTTATTGAATTAGCTTTAGTGTCGAATTTACAAACGTTGTATTTTGCCTGTCATTTAAATTGAAGTCTTAAATTTAACACATTAAATTTGGTCAAGTACAACATTAAACCCAAACTCATTCAGTTGCAGGAATGTTTTCTCAGCTGTTTAATGACTACAAATTATAAGTATAAGTATATATACTTTTTTAATCCCGTGAGGGAAATTTGGTCTCTGCATTTAACCCAATCGGTGAATTAGTGAAACTAAAAACAGCACACAGTGAGGTGAAGCACACACTAATCCCGGCGCAGTGAGCTGCCTGCTACAACGGCGGCGCTCGGGGAGCAGTGAGGGGTTAGGGGCCTTGCTCAAGGGCACTTCAGCCGCAGCCCACTGGTCGGGGCTCAAACCGGCAACCCACAAGTCAAGAGTGCTAACCAGTGGGCCACGGCTGCCCAACAATCAATATGCTATAATGACGGTCCTTTCCAGTGATATTCATTAATATACAATTTTATAGTGCCTACAAAATTTCATCAAATGACAAACGGACCCATTCACATTTCTTTTGAAGCGGCACAAACCTCTTGGACGGTAAAGAAAAGGTTACAGAGAGCGCATGGCCTGCACACGCAACTCAGCACATCTCCGTGTGCATCCTCGTTCCAATCAATTTCTCTCTTTCTCTCTCACACTATCTCTCGTCTCTCCACTGTGAGCATGCACACTTTCCCCTTCTTATCTTCTTATGCAAACAGTGTAGAGGACAGATCAAACGCACGGCGCCTGGAAGAAAGGCACTCCGCTGAGCACAGCCATCATTTCCCCACTGGGAAGATGAGTATTTCTAAACATAGGCGCTAACTGTTGCCAGTACTATCCGAAGATGAGATAAACTTGATGATGACTTGAAGATGATGATACCGACGGCAACTTCCTGACCAATGTTCCTGAGTATTGCTGTTTTAACCCATTGCCATTGATAATACTAAATTAATTAATATATTGATATATATTTATATTAATATATGGATGACTTTATTAGTAGGTCTATTATCATCATCATCCAATAGAACACATGGAACTGGTTATGTTGTTGCCTAACAACATTACTCAAAAAGTTGCCTCAACTAGGTGGCCATTGGCCATTGTTGTATAATGAATCATCATCTTTGGTAATGACAACACCATCTAGGTCCCAAATAAACTCTCTCTTTCACACACACACACTCTCTCTCTCTCACACACACACACACTTTTCAGGGGTATGATGATGTGAAAAAGGAGTGTGTCATTGGTCTTTCTATTATGACGATGACCTTCAGGACAGGTGGCTCCTGAGTCCTGAGTGGATTTCCGTGGTCCAGCGCCTCGGGTGGCTGCTGAGGTGGGACACCATGTTCTGTGGCCCAGTGACCTGCTTTCACTCACTGGCAGAGGGCCCCGTGGACAGGCCAGCGACATGAGGCATGGCATGATTGTGGTGTGTGTGTATGTGTGTGTGTGTGTGAGGGTTTTATGTTATCTCTCTCTAACCCTTCTCATGTGTATGTCAACAACTGTGTCCTTTATTGGAAATGCTGTGTGTGAGTGTGCGTGTGTGTGTGTGTGTGTTACAGAGAGAGAGAGAGAGAGAGCAATGGGTGGAGGGAGAGAGGGAGCATCGGAGTAAATAGCTTTCCAGTACAGATTACTGTAAACAGAAAGGTCTCCTGAACTTCTACGGTAGAATAGTTGACTCACTGTTTCCTGATTTACTCTTGTATACACCAGGCAAGGTTGCCAGTGAACATCATAAAGTGTGACTCTCTGTGTGTTAATCTCTGTTTTCATTATGCATGGACACAAGTTTTGGTGAATCCCCACGGACAACTATTTACATGTTGTTACATAGTAACCTTTATTATAAGAATTCACTGGCTGTGTAATAACTAAAAAATAAAAAGTTGTGTCCTGTTATTCTGTCTATTTGACCAAACAAGGCTATTTGTGCGATACTCCAATTGTAGCCTACTGTAGGCTTACATATATAATCCACAATGCTGCACTTCTAGGGATCGTCATTTGATCCATTTGATTTTTTTATGCTCTTGATACCAAAGTGCCTGACTCATGTAAATGTCCATGAATGGACCTGCCCATTCAACCCCTCTAATGCACACCTGTCATGTTAAGGTTTCTTCCTCCTTGTGGAGTTAACCCAGGGCAGACCGTTACACTATCAATCACTTGGACCTGTTCTGTGATGGCTGAAGAATTATGAAGTACCAGTACTGCTGTGTCATTGGTATTGTTTTACATCAAAACAAAAATCTGACAAAATGCGCTGATCGGGGTGTGAGCACCATCCCTCCTCACCCCCTCTGCCACTCATAATTTTGGTCTTTGTTCTCGTGGATGAGGAAATCTCTTCTGCATATCAGCATCTGTCATATCTCTGCCTTAGCCCCGTACTTTGATCTGCAAGCTTAAGACCTGTAGGCTACTGTAGTATGGCAGTCTCAGACAACTGCAGTCAACATGTTCATACCCTTATTTTTCATGCCCCATGTTTATTTTCCATGACTTTTCTTTACGCGATGCGGTCCCCATATTCAATTTAAAATGAATGAATGAATGAATTAAACAGAAACAAACATAAAGGCGATGACACCCCTGCAGCCGGCTTCTCTCACATCAGCATTCACACTGAGTGAACAGGCTGCACAGATGACATCAAGGTCACGGCAGCACCCATAACACAATATCTTACACCACTGTCTGCAGCCGAGGACGACACATTTTTTATTTTTTCTGTATGTGTATCTGGATTGAAAGAGGGAGCATGTATATGTATATAAAAAGATCTACTTCTGTATTATAGCCTACCGTTATCCCTTTAGAGACATGCAAAAAAAAAAGCCAATCAGAGAAAGGTTATAATAATTATAAAAATAATAAGCTTTATTTGTATAGCACCGTTCATACACAGAATGCAGCTCAAGGTGCTTTACATTTGGAGCACTTAACACAATAACAGAGAAAAAAGAAAAAGAAGAAAAACTAAAATAATACTAATACAAACAAACCAACCAATAAATAAAACATCAGATATTTAGAATTAAGTAAAGATAAGAATTCACAGGCTGGTAAGGAGATAGATACAACAACATATAGCAAAACCAGCGCAGTGAAATAGGAAGACTGTAAAAAACAGCAGTGGAATGTAAAATAATGTGAGGAAATATATGCTACATGATCAAATTAGTTAACTAAAAGCTGTATGTTTTCAGGTCTTAATTAACGATATTTACGGAACTAGCCTGTTTGTTGTACAAAGGCAAGGCGTTCCATACTTTCGGTGTATAATGGATAAATCAGTGGGTTAATCAGTCAGTCTCGTTGATTGTGTTAATGTAATCACAAAACACATCTTCAATGGGTGTGGGTAGGGCACTAATAGGTCCGTCTTTGCACTGGGGGAGGGTAACGCACGAAAACAAGTCCTCAGCTGTGTTGGGGAGATGGGGGTTGACGTTGAGGAGGGGACGGAAAATAGGGGAGGCGCTACTGTATAGGGGTGTAGACATATCGGATAAATAAATCCCCAAAATCAATCGGATACGACTCAAGACGCCAAAGACACTACCGGTAGCCTACGGTCCAACGAATGCTATTTTATCCAAGTCGTTTTTGTTTGTTTGAGGAGGATGCTGGTGACTTTCGGCGCCTCACTTGGAACAAAGAAGAACAATAATACTTGACAACAAAGGGGAGAGATACAATTTGAACTGTTTGATTTGGAGACCGGTGTCAGAAATAAGGAAGATATCAAAGGACATAGGCTACACAGGAGCAACTGCACTGTATGATATTGCATGGTACTTTTTCTTTGTGTTTCTTTTTGCACAAGTCGGAAAACAGGCTATAAGGTGTTAATTGCCTTAGTGTATTTTGGAAACGGAAATGTCGAGCTGGTCTCTTATTAATGTAAAGGTGCTTTGTTAGTTTCAATCTAGCTACGAGGCTATTTTTGTTCATACCGTTCTCTTAGTCTTAAATTCCGTGTTCGGTGAGTGCTATCGTGATGCTGCTGTCATAAAGTAGGATTTTCATTTTTCTCCGAACTGAGTTTTTATATCAATAGCCAATTCGAGTGTTTCGTTGCTACACGAGTAGCCTATATATAGACACCAAACCATTGTGACAGTAGCACAGAATATAGGCTACTCAAACATCATCAGTGCTACCTAACCAAAGCTGCAGGCACTGCGTCCCGACACTGAAGCGTACCAGCCACTACAGTAACCCAGCTGTCGTAAGGATTCAACAACTCCATCAGCACGATGAGTGATGGACCAAGGCAACGCGGGAGCGCGGCTTCGGCGTCAGGAGACGCGCAGTCAGACAGCGGGAAGGACTCCGGTGGCGCAGTGGCCCTGAAGAAGGAGATCGGGCTCGTTAGTGCCTGTGGCATTATCGTAGGTAAGTTCCGAGACATGATGTTGTACACTGTCGTGATATCAACATGTTGCAGCCAATGTTCTTTTCTTTATCTTTCTAACTGATATAATATCCTTTGGCACCAAGCGAAAACTGTGTCCCTTAATCTTAATTACTCCAGTCTATCACTTTAAGCCTATTTCACAATAGTTCTACTTTATTGTATATATAATATAAAAAAGCAAACATGCGAGGAGAGCCCATTTAAATGTTCTAATTAATATTTGTGTTGCAATTAGGGCGGTGGTAGTGTAGTGGTTAAGGAGCTGGGCTAGCGTGCAGTAGCCTGAAAGTTGTCAGTTCAATTCCCGGCTTCCACCGTTGTGCCCTTGAGCAAGGCACTTAACCCCAAGTTGCTCCGGGGACAATGTGATCCCTTGTAATATAGCTGACATATGTAAGTCACTTTGGTCAAGAAGTGTCTGCTAAATGTAATGTAATGTAAAGTGCTAGATGTAAATGTGTTGATCCGATTTTGTTTACATTAGGCTACCATATTTGGTAACTGAAGCCTTGTTGAATATGACTTCTAGTCCATGTGAGAGGGAGATTCTTTGACCTTGAATGCTATAGAGAGAGTTACCATGGAAATAAAGACATAGGCCTACATGGTAGCCTGCATGGTGCATGGTGTGGCATCGACAATGGGCTGCAGGTGTCACTTCTTTGACAGCCTGTGTGTAATGCGTCACCCTCCCTAGTCCCTAACCACATGGGTGGCAGCAGAAGGTGCAATAAATCTATTGTAAATCTATTCACACTCACTTTTAATATTGACTCACTGATTATAGCAATTTTCTATATACTAACATGACATGTTAATTGACTTAAATAGTGGTGCTCAGTTTGTTATACAGACTCCAAGCCAACATGTGAGTCACCTGAGTGATAAGCGGCCTTGATCTGGTCACTCATTCACGTGAATGGTCTTATCAGATGACTGCCACGGCCCATCATCACGACTAGCCTTTGTTCAGAGTGCGCTCGGGTGGGCTTTCTCAGAAGCCATGGAAGAGCAGTCAAACACAATCGTCCTCCTATCTGCCTTGCCCCTTCAAATCTCCAAACCTTTGCCCATATAATGCCATTTGTTGGCTCTGTTTGCTGGCTGCAGTCTTTGCAGCCTGTGCTCTTTGTCCACGTGGGTTTTTAACATCTCTGATTGGCCAGTAGAGGTGACAGGAGAGTGCCTGGTGAGGTCATTACTCGGCTTTTGGAATTTTCTCTAAAGAATGAAGTTTTGGACTGTGATGCTGGTGGTGGTAGTGTGTTTGTGTGTGTGTGTGTGTGTGTGTGTGTGTGTGTGTTGGGGGTTAGTGGGGGTGTGGGGGTGGTGGTAGAATATCTGCCCATAGCTTCAGTGATGGTGCATTCTGGCGGAGAATTAAAGGGGAAGGCGATGTAGCGCTAACACTAATCAAAGCAATGGAGTCATGAGGGCTCAGGCGGCGAAGGATTTGAAGACTCCCGGCTTGGCCATTCCTGACGCCAGCCTGCCCCTGGTTACTTGGAGCCCATTAGCCTCAAAAAACCTGCTGATGGTGCCGCCTCCATGGGTTTCTCGGCGCGCGGCCAAGCACAGGCAGGCTTCTCCGGGCCCGTACCGCCGCAGCACTCAGTAGTGGGATTTGAGTCTAACTGGGGGCACGGCGCTAAGCTCACATATTTAATGCGTCTCTGCTCAGCTGGGCTTTTGAGGAAATGACTAGCCACATGCCACTCCACTTTCCCCTGTCGCTTGCAAATCTGCGCTAAAGCACCATAGGACTTTGAGCTCAGCTAGCTGCTATGGGCTTTGCTCGTGGCATTTATAGCCTATTCAATCCCTGCTTGATACTGCAGTATTGGCAAATCTTGATAACGGCAACCTTGGCAACCAGGTTTTTGCTTGTACACTACCAGGAGGTTCCCTTTGAGCTTTTTCTGTGCCCATGTTTGTAACCACAGCATGTGATATTGATTAATCCTGAAAATAACATGCAGAGTGCAGATCCTCTGTTATGGGTCTGCCATATTAAGTCCCCCTTGCAAATGCAATTAGTTAATGCTTATAGTTATCAAAATCCATCAGTGTGCAGTGTGCAGTGTGCTGTTATTAACCCTGCACGCTTTGTGGGCCTGATGGATCCCACTGTCAGAGGCAGGTCTATGTTCAGAGGAAGATGAAAGTTCTAGCTGTCCCCCACGTGCTCTGATTGTGAGAACACCGGGTATAATTCACAGGCCTCTTAGAGAGAAGTGGGGTCGATAAAGCAAGATCAATACTGGGGCGTTGCGGGATTAAGTGGGGTTGGGGGGGGGGGGGCTCTGAGTCTTTTCCAGTCGAGTTAGAAGAAGCCTGATTTATTGTGGAAGTGTCAGAAAGAAATGTTGCCCCTGTTGTCAGTCGTTAAGTAGCAAAAAGGAAGTTCGGTTGAAAAAATGGCAGGAAACCAACAACCATGTGTCCACTGTGTTCTTCATGAGTCAGCACACCAGACCTTGTTTTGACATTGCCGAGTGATGTCCAGAAGGCCACTGGTCAGAACTGGGCCAAACTTCTGCTGATCTTACAGGGAGGCTACAGCAGGCATGTGACTGAAGCACTCTGTTCGTGGAGCATCTGCTGCAACAATTAGCTTCCATGAGAAACCTGCCACACCAGACATGGTAGCAACACATACGTTCGCAAAAACTGTTGATTTGCGCTTCAGTTGTGGTCTCGGCGTAGCCCTGTGGCCGTCTGATCTGATCCAATGAGTCTGCACTTTGATTTCAAGCTCAAGACCAAACCAGTCCACACCAGTCTCTCTCTCATAGGGCTCACCCAGCCGCACAGTACGAAACACAATTCCTGCAACTATAAAATGTTACGCAACAGCACATTGGTGCATTTGGAAGGCTTTAAGACAAGTGACTTGAGGCTTTTGCAGGGAGAGATTTAGCATGGGGTTTGTCTAAACAAAACGCACCAACAGGACATTTCAAAACACAATAAATGGTCAAATGCAGGGACATTACAGAGAGTTTCCAGTGCCCAGTTATGCAAACTGTGGCCAGTGTAATGAATCCCAGCTGTAAATTAAGAGATGGTAGACACACATGCGAGTCAACCGTAGAGGAGGGAGAACACATGTAGATCATTCCCTCATGGTGCTTGAGGAACATATCCATGTCCATGTACACGTGTTTTCATCTCCACTGGTGGTTGTCAGTCAGTAAGTTAGAGGTGGGCCCCCTTGTGGAGGGTGGCACCAAGAGGGCCTCGATCTCCGCCACTCCCCTCCCTCATGATCCACATATTTCACATGGTCGCTCCGCACCCAGGAATGACGACCTTTAACCTCTTTACAGTGACTGAGGCCTCTGTAGTCCAAGGGCCGTATGGAATCTGCCTAGTCGGCTTCAAACACCCAACCTTTGCCCCAGTTGTTTAGTTGTATAGTTTCATGGCTACTCGGGGGTGGTGGGGTTGGGAGTGTGTGTGTGTGTGTTTGGGAGGGGAGTTGTTCAAGTGTGGTTGTCGAGCAAACACATAGCAAAAATCTGGTGGTGAGGCTCCTCCACCTTTGATCCAGACTCAGTGCAATCTCTTATAGGGGGCCACTTAAAGTCAAGCAAAGCAAAGTCACCTGAATCAGCACAAAGATACACATGGATCTTTTCAAGTGGAAATGACTCTCTCTCGACTTCTCTCTTTCTTTCTCTCTCGCTCTCTCTCTGTCTCTGTCGGTGTGTGTTAAATCTGACCAGACAGACGTCGGGACGCTTATGTAGGTCATCGGTGCATTATTATGATTTATAATCCAGCCCCTGACCCCTGTGGGTTTTTCCCATTGGTTGATGCACTCAGTCACCCTGTTCCCTTTCACCATGCTCACCCACTTTCAGGGCTGACTCAGCAGATTCTGTCTCCCCTTAACTCCAGTGTACTCTTGTGCCTGTCTGCTTCATCCTTCCTGTCCTTTATCTCTTCCCTAAACTGTTATCCACTGTAATCTCAGCAATTGTGTAGCATGAGAACTTTGGAATATTTACAGTGGTAGTGAATATGCAGAATCAGCCATTTCCCCTATTATTCTTGTTCAAAATCCACTAACCATTATTTTGGTAAATTTTCAGACAAGTTTTCAGTGTTGTTTGTTTTGTTTTTTTCACCCAACTTTGAAAAGTTCTTCTACTTAAGTTCTCCTGATAGCTCCAGCTCTTAACCCTCTCTTCTGTCGCCCGCCTCCAGGTAACATTATCGGATCAGGGATCTTCGTGAGCCCCAAGGGGGTTCTGGAGAACGCCAGCTCAGTGGGCTTGGCTCTGATCGTTTGGATTGTCACTGGCATCATCACTGCCATTGGCGCACTCTGCTACGCCGAGCTGGGCGTCACCATCCCCAAGTCTGGAGGTGACTACTCTTACGTCAAGGACATCTTCGGGGGCCTGGCCGGGTAAGTCGCTGGCTGGATAGGGTTTGAAAGAAAACACCCACCAGACATTAAAAGTAGAGTTGTCAGTCTTGATATGGAAGAGTGCATTGGGTAGCATGGCTGCAGAAGCAGAACAACACTTCCTGTTATTTTATTGTAGAAAACGGGGGTCTATTTTCTCTTCTTCTTTTGGAGTGCGTTTCAGTCTGGCAAGCAGAGACCATGCAACACCTCTGAATGTGTGTGGCCACGCAACAGACTCTAGCACCAAATAAGCGCAGAGCCTTGGGTTGCCTTTTACTCCAGACACAACACACTGTGTTAGAGCTCGGCCTGGGAGTGGGAAAGTGGCCAAGGTGAACGAGACATGCTGTGACTGCTTCATAAAATAGACATAACCTGCTGGAGTTTGAGAGCTAGTTTTACAAGGCAGCAGTGGAAGAGGGAGAGTGTGTGTACATGTTGTCCTCAGATGACTGTTTGCACTTTGGTTGACTTCACCGTGGGATGGATGTTTTAGTGTTTGTTTTTGTGAAAATAGAGGTAGAGGAATTCCCTCTGAATGCGGAAAAAGTCAGAGGCCAACTCGTGGACGGCCACGAGGTATAACCTCTTAGGGGCAGGAAAGCTAACGAGGTGGACGTAGTGAAGCATAAGGAGAATGCCCTGGCCAGCTCGTTGAGAGTCTTAGAATGAAAAGCCTGCACCGACGTTAAAAGTCCTGCTGTGTTTTCCACAAATGCGCACTAATTTGACAGTGAACTCCAATAACACTCTTTGAAAAAGCGGAAGAACTCCATCACCTTTGGCTGTGGAGTATTTGTGTCACGGGGCCATACTGAATGCAAGAGGATCATTGGATTCCAATGCATATTACTGCTGTGATTGGATATATAAGTAAAGTGCATTATAGGACAGGGGTTCCAAACTTTTAACAGGCATGTACCACCTGAGACATTATGATCTTCCGGAGTACCCCCAACACCACCAATTGTTAACAAGTTTTTTTTTAATTGTTTTATTAATATTTATTTTTATCAATTTTGTCGAGAATAGTGAATAGGATCATAAACATATGATACAAATCTCATCAATAGTCAACATATGATAGGCCTACAAATGTGCTGAATATAATGATTTTAAATAGATCTGCACCTAATCTCACACACAATCGTCTTGTTGAATGCAGTGATCTTATCTGCTAGGTGCTTGTCTTTGCCTTGTAACTGGAGATTTAACTCATTGAGCTTTCCAAATATATCGCTAAGATAGGCCAGCTTCGTCAAGAAATGTTCATTAGTGAACGTGCTTGCAGATTCAAACATGCGCTCTTCCTCCAAGAAGAGGCGACTCGGAGCTCAAACACGCGACAGCGCTTTACCTCGGGAAAGCCACCTTGCCTCGCTGTGAAGCCTTTTGGTCAGCTCCCATCTCCTCTCAAAGTGCGGAGAATAGACACGCTTTTAAGGGCCGGGTCTTGATGAAATTCACCACTCTCACAACCTCGTTCAAATTCTCATTCAGGTCGGGACTAACTAAGCTGCCTTGACACGAGTGCTTCCCTATGAATAACACAGTGCGTCCATTGCGCATCGGGTGCTACCTGGGCCTAGGCTAAAGATAAAAAAATAAATTAAAAAAACTTCTGTTTTTCACATCAGTTCGCGCCCCACCTGGCATGTCTCCGCGACCCACAGTTTGAGAAACGCTGTTTTACCCTCTCTGTCTCCACTCTCGAATATTTTGTTAATGCGGAGAAAATAAGTTTTTAATGTGCAGTGCAAATGCGGAAGTTAAGTTACCAACGTGGGATAGAGAAAACGTTTGAAAAGGCATATGACACATCTTTTTTCGCATACCCCCTGAAATCAGTCCACGTACCCCTGGGGGTACGCGTACCCCAGTTTGACAACCGTGGGACTATAGTAAAAGCCTTACAAACCACTCACCTACAAACCTATTTGTAATGAAATGTAATGCAATGTAATGACATATTTCCATACAGATGGCACTGGTAGATGTAAATGAATAAATGTAAATGTGTATTTCCATGTGTGCATGTGTATGAATGGGTGTGTGTGCTAACTTCATGGATGCAAATATACCTAGCATCGCGCTAATTCCACTTCCGTGATTTGTCCAGATTCCTGAGGTTGTGGATCGCCGTGCTGGTCATCTACCCCACCAACCAGGCAGTCATCGCCCTCACCTTCTCTAACTACGTGCTGCAGCCCCTCTTCCCCACCTGTTTCCCTCCGGAGAACGGCCTGCGTCTGCTGGCAGCAGTCTGCCTGTGTGAGTACCTGTGGAGAGAGGGAGGGAGGGAGAGGGAGATGGGGGAAAACAAAGTATCAGTGTTCAAAAACATGGAAGGGGTTGGGGAGATACGGACGGAACGTTGGAGCATGGGAAAGGTGGATAGTATCTGTGGGAACAGAGTGTAGGGTAAGGGTGGGGTGGGGTGGGTGGGGGAGGCCAGGTGGACAAACATGGACTGGGGGAAATGGCAGAACCTGAACATCGTCCACAAGAATACCCCATTCAGGTTGCGCCAGACTAGAGTGTCCTCCTTGCATGTATCTAGTGGGACACCTATGTGAAAGCTACTCAGTTGCTGTCACCTTACACATTCCAGACATTGATTCGAATAGTAGCCTGTTGTTGTGCTACATTGTCTGCCACAGGATGGTGTGACCACAACAGAGTTGCGACAGAGTGAGAAAAGGGGGAGAGAGGTATCATGGGGGGTACCAAAAATAAAAACAGAACAGAACGGGGAGCTTGTGAGAGGATGCTTAGAGAGGAAGAGGAGGAGGAGGAGAAGAAAGGCATGGGAAAGAGTTGAGTATGAAGACGAATGGGCGGATGTCTTTGCCTGGCGTCGAAAAAGGGCCAAGGCCTGGCCTCCTTACGACCTTCACATGCACGTCCCAAATATTACATGATGTGTGCAGACAGAGACAGAGAGACAGAGAGACAGGGGTGGGAGGAGGGTGCGAAGACCCTCGGTTTCAGTGCAACATCCATCACCCCCTTTTTGAAAGGTTGATAAATACGCAGCCATTGACAACACGCCTTCCCAGCACCCATTGTAAGTTGTTTACTCCTTGGGGTTAAACTACTTTAGCGCTTGCAGTCAGGACTGTGAGGCCTGCCCCAGATTTGAACAAGCTGAGGCAACACTGTACTGTTTTCAAACTGTCTACCATCAAGTTATTTGAACGGCCCTAAGAACACTTCTGATTGGTCTTTGCTGAGAAAAACAATGATATATCATTGGATAGATGTTGTCAGGCAGATTGTGAGGGTTTTTTTTAGGTGAGTGGAAGAGTTTTTGTTTTTGTTAGGTGTTTTGTTTTTTGTTTCTGTGTTTTGCTAATCTGATAGAACTGGGTGAAAGGTCAAGACAAAGTCTTATGCTGTCTATTCTCCAGCTCTCCCTTCTTATTTTCTCCATCTGTCTTTTATGGGGTGCTCTGCACATGACCATATAGGGGGCAAGAGAGAGAGGAAATGTGTATGTTCCTGTACTGGCGTAGTGAGCTATTGTGAGTGCACATAACAAGCCCATTCTGCATCATACATGAAAGGAAATCTAGGTTCTGCATCACAAAACGTTTATCTGCTTCCCTTTCCTCACACACCAAGAAATCCACCCAATCAGTAGGCCTACCAGTAGATAAAAAAGGAGCAACTAAGTGAGAGTAACTAAGAATACATGTGTGCACTCTAGGTGTGTGCATTTGCAGCATGTTAAGGGCTGGGTTAGTTCAATCTGATGATTAAAGTATGAAAATAGCCAACAGCAACTACTTGGGAATTTGGGTAATTGGGCTTCAAGTGTAGGCTCGTACAATCACATGAGCAAGTTAGACAAAATTCTGCTCAACCTGCTTTTCTAGACACATTAATTTATGGTTTCTTATTTCTCTAAAAGAGCATTTGTTAGGGCTGATAGCGATTCGAAACCGAAATCGCGAAACTCATCCACGAACCTGTGTCGCGATGTGAAAAGGCAGAATCGTGACACACGCCCTTTCTAGCAGCGCTTTGCAGCTACGCAGCCGCATAAACAACACGCATCTCCCGCCTTACTTACCGGTAGCCTACATTGTCCAAAAGTAAATAAATAAAACATAATTTTGTACCTCTCCTTGCTTTCATTGTAGACTGCATGCAACTTTCCCAAACAGTATAGAAGTAAACCCCCTCTCCTTGCACCGCTCTCTCTCGCTCTCCTTCGCTCAATGGACGCGCGCCACTCGGCATGCATAATCCAAATAAAATATTTACAATCATGAAAGCCAGGGCGCATAGAAGACGACTAGCTAAATTACTATTAAATCCGGTTAGCATCATTAGCATGCTGCACAGATTTGTTTAAAACTCTTGCATTCCAGTTGACTGATGATCTCGATACCAATGTTTCCCAAATGGGCCTGTCCCAAGCAGAAAAAGTATTACCTTGAAACTAAACACACATGGGGAAACTTCAACAAGACAGCTGAATTAAAGAGGTAGAGTTGTAATAGAAATAGTAGGCCTAGGCTATAGGCTAATCTGCATAAAGTGTGCTGTCATGAATATCAGAAATTCAGTAGGCCTATTCTCTCTTTTTAGCCGATGACTCAATACAATCCAGCTTTATGTGCATCTTATTCAGAAATTCCATTAGCTTTGTCAGCCATATAATTAAGTGACAAAGTATGTTGTGGTTTCACATGGATGAAGTGGTCAGCACACATGGCGCGTACTTCATCGAAATCGCCTGAGGCAGCCACTACTAAATCTGCAACTGTGGTCTTATTAGAAGTGGTCCAGATTAAAATACTCACATGCCCTCAGGCCCCTCACACAGAAGACACATACTCAGCAAGTGACCACTTGACAGAAAGCAGGCTTGCGCAATAGCTGTTCCGCTGATGATTCACTTGAGGGTTCTTTGGCAGAAGAGATTGTTCCCTTGTTTCCTCACCTGAAAAAACAACCAACAACAACCCTAGGTCTGGATGTGCGGTTGGAAAAAACAACAAGCACAAAGTCAGTAAAGATTTGAGTAATTTCTCACAGAGACTACAATTGCATTATGAAAAAAAGTGGGCCTACTCTGGTCTAATAGCTTTTTTTCCTGAAGTCTTTTTTTGGGGTTGCTGAGAGGAGTATAAAAGAAAGTCACTGCATCTTGGCAGAACCAGAGAGACAGACAGACCATGAAAGGGCATAACTTTGAGAAGTGAGAGATAGTTGCAACAGCGAGATCAAAGTCCCTCCAGACAGCTTGACCTGTGTTGGACGACCAGACACACCCATCATGCTGCTGTTGAAACACGTTTCAAGAGTAAAACCCTCCCAAAAAAACCCATCACATTTGAATGCATGTCTATTTCTCAATGATATAATGTTTCATTTGCACTTGTTATTTCCATATTTCTGTATCACTTGGGCTACTCAATCATCTGTCCAATATCTGTTTTTTTATTTGAGGTTGATTTTGTTTCTGTTCCACAGCCTGGTTTTATAATGAATAGCATCTTCTAAGACTCCAGCAGTGGAACACTTATACGTACATGTAACCAGCCATTCAAAACCCATGTTCTCTCTCCAAGGTGCTCATGTACAGTGACACATCTTATCAGAACTGTAGGCCAGCGTTTGATGACCCTCTCTCTCTCTCTCTCTCCAGTGTTGCTGACATGGGTGAACTGCGCCAGCGTGCGCTGGGCGACGCGCGTCCAGGACATGTTCACCGCAGGGAAGCTCCTCGCCCTGGCACTCATCATCATCATGGGCATCGTGCAGATCTGCAAGGGTAAGTGCCACCTGTCAGTCTACACACCTGTGTGTCTCTGTGTGTGTGTGTCTTTCTTTGTGTGTGTGTATGTGTGTGTGTTTGTGTGTTTGTGTGTGTGTGTGTGTGTGTGTGTGTGTGTGCACGCTCGGACCTCAGCCCATGATAAAGAGTTCTCTTCATGTTAGGAACGACTCAGAGCACAGAACTTTGCAGAACAGGAGTGACTGGGTTCAAAGCCACCCAGAACAAAAAAAAAAAAAACCCAAGCCCACTACCAGCTTTCAGCTTTCTCAGCGGCGCGTCCCAGTGGGCTAGAAATAATAAGCCCATTGAGGGCCTGTTGTTTCGCGGGGCCCCGATAGTGGCGTCTGTGATCATTAGTGAGACACTCAGAGACCACACCGGGAGGCGGGGGTGGGGGTGGGGGTCTGGCGCGACGCTCGTGCTAAATCCCACCGGCTGACCAGCTCAGTCATGTGTAGGGGGGCTAGTCATTAGAGAGCTGGAATGCAGAGAGGAGATGGTGCCCTGGGTTGGAGAATAAGAGAAAGGGGGGAGACAGAGAAAGTGAGAGAGAGAGAGAGAGAGAGAGAGAGAGAGAGAGAGATGGGGTGAGAATATGAGAGGTAAGAGAGAGTTGTGATCCGCATCTTTGGCCAGACGGACAGACTGCATTATGCATTACAGACAAAAGCACAACAAAGACAATTACATTATAGACAATGCATATAGGTCATTCATGAACAAAAAAAAAGTTCTCACAGTGATTAAGAAATGACTGTTCCCACTGTTTCCCTCTTGGTCTCTGTAGGAGAGTATTACTGGCTGGAACCGGCCCATGCCTTCGAGCCTTTCCAGGAGTACGATGTGGGCTTGATCGCCCTCGCGTTCTTACAGGGCTCCTTCGCCTATGGGGGCTGGAACTTCCTCAACTACGTGACTGAGGAGCTGGTTGACCCATATGTGTAAGTGACCATCTGCTCTCCGCTATACAGTGTACATCAGTTCAGAGCACCACACAGGGCAGAGCACGATAAGAGACAAACAGAGCTCGGGGAGAGATGTGGTCCCTTGGGAGAGACAAACACAAATGTTTACGACTGCCACGGGTAAACCACATAAAGTCTACGCACAGACAAAACACATTAGGTCTGGTTTTGGCTTAGGCTTAACTCATATTCAGGAATGCAGCCTTGGGACAAATAGAGAAAAAAGGCACACGGGCCAGAACACTTCCTGAAGTAAACACCACACTGAAGTAAACAAAACACAAAGCCAGAAGCACTAGCATCTCCTCGTGTAGCCACATAGCACGTTGCACTGTGATAACAGACATTATTTGTACAATGATTCTTTTTCAGTGTACACGCACAAGATCTTTTTTCAGTCAAGAGAGGTGTGGACATTTATAGCTACATTCCTCTCACAGAATTCAATATTTAGATTACAAGAGCATCTCCTGGGGTTGACAGGTGTGCAAACTTTTGTGGACCGCACCAGGTATTTGAAGTGTTGTTCTTTCCTTTGGTTGAAACAGGAACCTACCTCGTGCCATCTTCATCTCCATTCCTCTGGTCACGTTTGTTTACGTCTTTGCCAACATCGCCTATGTCACCGCCATGAGTCCACAGGAACTCTTGGCGTCCAACGCTGTTGCTGTGGTGAGTGGCCATACCCATACACTGAATCAGGCCTCATCCTGACTCGCCTAGAAGGATTTTACTTTTATATGTATTATGTACAAATATAGACATTTATAAAATGTTTTTGTCTCCCCTCCTTTGATTCTTAGGACAGTCAGTTAATACTTCAGTAAGTCTGATCATTAGCTATGCACTTCATCTGATATTAGATACTCTGCACGCAGTAAAAGAATGTTCTGAATAGTCTCATCTCTGCATTGTATTGATATTGGTATTATTCTGTGTGTCTGTGTACATACATGTCTGTGTACATATTATGGCACTTGTATGAATATATGTATTCCGGTGTGTGTGTGTGTGTGTGTGTGTGTGTGTGTGTGTATTCAACTGATCCCTCTCTCCCGCTCCTAGACATTTGGAGAGAAGCTGCTGGGAGTGATGTCATGGATTATGCCCATCTCTGTGGCTCTGTCCACCTTCGGAGGGGTCAACGGGTCCCTCTTCACCTCGTCCCGGTCAGTCATCTCTCCTGGCCATCACATGTGTTTCTGACTTTGTGTCTATGCATCAACAATAGCTTTGTATGAACCTGCTGCCTGTATCTGATCCTGCTGTTCTGTCAGTATCTCCCCATTAATATGGATTTCACCCATTTTGTCATTGAGTTGTATCTATGAAGATGTCAGTCTGGGTTGGATTGCATATCCCTACATCCTACTTCCTACAGTATATACTGCATGTTTGTCGCGGTGTTTTAAATCTTGTGAGACATCATCAGTGACCCCATGCTTGTCTTCCTGGTGCCCGCTGCAGGTTGTTCTTTGCGGGGGCAAGAGAGGGCCACCTCCCCAGCCTGCTAGCCATGATCCACGTCAAACGCTGCACCCCCATCCCAGCTCTCCTATTCACTGTAAGCAAATCACATCAACCTCACTCACAACTGCGCTCACTTTTCTCAATTTTCAAGTGTGTCTAAGGCAGTGTAGGCAGGAAAATTCAATACTAAGATGGTTTAATTACAAAATGGTCTTAGCTGGTATCTAAGATACCGCTCTTACTTGAGAATTCACATCTATATTTACTGTAAGCCTTTGATGTTACCCAGTTGATTGCAAAATGTCTAAATCTGATTGACTTGATACATTATCTTTGTGAGAAGTGGAAGTTTAACATCTATTCCCCCCAGAACATTTCATCATACCCATAAACTGGTAAAACATGTCCCATTATGGCACTGCGCTCGTCCCTGCTCCAGTACTGGGTGCCTTGTATCTCTATAGTGGTTTGGGCCATACCCATCTGACCGTAATGTCTCCTCCTCCTCCTCCTCCTCCTCCTCCTCCTCCACAGTGCCTGTCCACTCTGCTCATGCTGTGCACCAGTGACATGTACACTCTCATTAACTACGTGGGCTTTATCAACTACCTCTTCTACGGGGTCACAGTTGCTGGCCAGATCGTCCTGCGCTTCAAAGAGCCAGACATACACCGACCAATCAAGGTGAGCTTTGGACATAAAACATTATTACATACAAAACTAGATACTACACAGGTACTTCATATAGTCACTCATAATGTGTCATATGTGATATTAGGATGAAGAACGTTTTTGATCTATTGCATTGTATGCTTATGCAAAATGCATATATATATAGAATACAGAAAAATACATGGCAAGAATGTTAGGCACCGTTGGGTGTTGACCTGTATTCATCACTTGCTGTGATGTGTCGTCCCCCCTACAGATCAGCCTGATCTGGCCAGTGATCTACCTGCTGTTCTGGGCCTTCCTGCTCATCTTCTCGCTGTACTCGGAGCCTGTGGTCTGTGGCATCGGCCTGGCCATCATGCTCACCGGCGTCCCCGTCTACTTCCTGGGCGTGTACTGGGACAACAAGCCACAGTGCTTCAACTCCTTAGTTGGTATGTCGGCCATCTTGGCCTTTTGCTTCAGTCAGAATCACTGCAAATGCATCTCTCTCTCTTTATTCATCATAAAAGGCTCATGCTGACAACAGCATTTTATATGTATATTTACATTTTATATGACATTTATACATCATTTATTTGTATTTTATATAGCATTTGATCTTTTTTGATGGTTACTCTCACTTTCCTGTACTGACCTTTTTGCCGTTTCCACAGGTAAGATGACGTACGTCGGGCAGAAGTTCTGCTTGGTGGTCTACCCTGCGGAGGACCACAAAGACGACGACGCGGGGGTCGAGCTGAAGGAGGAGAAGTCGCCTCTGTCCGGGGAGGATGGAGAAACGCAGAAGTCCGACTGCTAAATGGCCAGCCGCCGTTCTGTTCATTCACTCGTTCACCTACAACACTGCAAAGCACCGCCAGTAGTACACTTGTCTTTTTAACACTGAATCGACACCCGTGATTGACACACAGATGGGGAGGGACCGGTAAAGAGGACTGAGGGTCTCGTTTTTTGGGGGGTGTGGGGAAGAGCTGGACACTAACCAGCTGATCTTCTCATTGAATACACTACCTCTCAGTGGTCCCTGCTCCCCAACACCCTCTAGTAGCTCTGAATGTGACAGTCAGGTCCTCACATTTACACACACACACACACACACACACACACAGACACACACACACACACAGACACACACATACACACACACACACAGACACACACACACACACACACACACACACACACACACACACACAGAGCATCTCATCTACTTCACCCTTTCCTTGCCTCTGCATCGCTTCCACACTCATCCTGTTATTCACACACTCCCTGCACACTCCGATTTCAAGGCATCCTCACTACATTGCAGCTTTGACTTGATTTTTTTCTTACTGCTTTATAATAGTGCTCTCCCAAAGATCCTTCAGTTCTAGTGTTATTAAGCATTTGTGATCAACAGCACCAATACACCAAGAACAGTATAGGCATTTTTCAATGCCAACAACCATGATTCCCAAAATGTTTTTTTTTTTTTTTATAATTGTGATAATTGTTTTGTCATGTGAATTTATTATTACTTTTATTGCTGTTAATATTATGTTGTCATTTTCAGTCATTGTTTTCTTTTTTTATCCATTGTCAACTCTGGACTCGACTTTCTATGCTTCAGGGACTCTTGAGGTGAGGTGAGGTACCTCCCCAATCTCTTTGTGGTGCAAAAGGAGTTCCAGCTCTTTTAATTGCCTTAATTATGATGATACAATCTGTACTTAAGTATTAGTTTTATTATTATTATTGCTATTGGAAGATGATCGAAAAGACAAAACATTTGGAATGGTATTGAATGGTTCGGTTGTGATATTCAATTCAGCCGAGGGTAAAGATTAATTGCACACTAGTCAGCAAGTGAAGAAACAATTTCCCTGAAACAAGGTTACAAGATAGGAACACCTTGTCCAGATAGCAACTCCTGCCAAAGCAAACTCATAAGTGCAGTGTAGGGGAAACTACTCCAACATGGCTAGACATCTGCAACTGATATTGGGAGCAGACAGCTCCACATAAAACGACTAAATGTGCAATATGGCACACGTACATCAGTGCAATTTCTATGCAAAGCAATATGTTTATTCAACACAGTATATGAAAAATATATATACAGTAAATTATACGTTTAGAAGGTTTATACTTTTTATTAGACTTATTAAGCTGATAGAATAAAAAGTATTAAAGATACATATTAAGACAATTTGTATAAGCATATTGGGTAGTTTGTGATGGATGTAGTTCTACTGTAGGTGGTTGTACAATATGATGCTAAAGAGAAAATCACTAGTCAGACCGCCTGACCTGACTCAGAGACAGCTACGCCCTTAACTCAATGCTACTCAGTAGTTCCATACTGCCAGTCCGCTGCCCTCTGTTGTCAGGCAGGCCCCCCTCACTCTGCCATCGGTGGCCCTACTGTTCTGCAACACTGTGTATAATGAATTCTAAAGAGAGACAAGTCCGGCTTCAGTCATGAGAAGGGCATATCCAAACTGAGTCAAGTAGATTGAGAGAAATGCTGTCCTCTATTGAGGACACCTCTGAAGCACTCACACTGCTATTTTCTAAATGACACCAATATCAACCAGATTTAGAACATCCTCGTCAAGGCGCAAAAGCTATGACGGCTGGGTTGACATCTTCGAAATTAACGGAGTCAGTCACAGGTCGAAGGTTTCTTGTGCTGGCTGATATTGTTGGTGCAAAGGTGTATGGTTATCATTATCAGGGTCACTGGGTTTTTGTTGGATTGAAATTGTGTCTTGTGCTTATACTCCGAGATCACGTACTATGTAAAAACTGCTCACATCGGAGAATGGCCATGTGTTCAGTCACACTTTGCCAATGACTAGCAAGAGATTGTTGTGACAGATGAGTTACTCTTCATGCCGTAGTCTTTTAGATCAACTCTTATCCACCCCTTAATCTGATTATTTTCATTTGCATTGTATCCATCTTGTGATGAGTACCCACTGTTTTTGGGAGTTTAATGTTTTTTTTCCTCTCTGTCTCTTATGTACACCTGGTTAGATTTACTGTGTCACTGTGAAACCTCACATGCTAGATAATCACCTTAAGTTGGGTGGACAAGGTGAGCCACAGGGTACTGAAAGTGCTGACTACGGTGCCTGATTGCACACCAATTACTTTCCTTCACAAACCAAACAAATGCTGCAAACAAATGTCCTGATAGCCAACACGGGTGCTATGGACACAATCATTGCCTGACACTAATCAGTAAGATTTTCAAAGCCATGTAGTTCTAAGGTAAAGTTTAACGGCCTGAGTAGGTGACCCCCCCCCCTCCCCTCACAAAATGATTGTGACTCACCGCAAAGATGATGTATGAGGTGTGTGAAATGTCGAAAGTTGTTCCCAGTAAAGTTCTCTTTTTTTTAGATAGAAAACTGATCTGAGATCACTGTTTCCACCAAAATGTTGTGTACATAGATAAATAAATCTGTAAATGGAAACCAATGGAAGAGTCTGTGGTCTGTGATTACCTTGTAGAATTGAGGTAGAAGAGCTCCCCCTTTTGGAAGTAAGTGGTATGACTATTAACCAGACAAGATCTGAACAAATAATCAGGTTGACGCACAACAACTAAAAACTAAGCTAAATGCAAACTTCACATACATCTCATCACACCAAAATTCAACCCCCAAAAATGATGAATAAAAATGGTCAAGCTAGGTTGTTCTTTCTTTCTTTTTATTGACAAATTGTCCAGCCATGTCCACTCTCATACCATCAGTCTGTGTTACACTGACTGTGAATGTGTGACCTGAATGTGTACATACCACAGACTGTCACCACTCGTAGAAGTGTAAAACAGAAGTTACTGCCAGGGCATCAAAACACAAAATTGTACAGACATAACGCAAACAAAATACATAGGCTAACACATTAGACCCAACTGGAATTCAACCAGGCACTCGGCATCAGAGCACACCACCAAAACATACGGTCAAAAGCACTGTGTAATTCTATTGGTGAACAGACATTTCTGACCACTCTATTCTGCATTAAAAAAAGAAGACCAAGTGCATGAGCAAGCGCAAAATCACAGGCATCACACCTTGGTGCTGACATAGACATCCTGCAACTGGCCGAAGCAATCAATGATAATTCAGACGAGACCATAAATAAAGTGTCAGAGTGTCCACTCTGGCAACTCTGCAGGAACTAAGGCAGCTTTAGTGATTACAAGGCCGATATAGAGGCCATTTCTAGATTTTTGAAACAGATTGCTCCTCCTCGTAAGGCCAAGACCAAGTGCAATACCGATCCCCCCTGGATTTTGTAGTCGGCGGCTGTCTTCTCATCATTCCTGGGAGAAAAGACATGGAAAGCAAGACTGTCAGAAGATGGCTAAATTCAGCGCAATGTTGTTGTTTTTTTTTTTTTTTTTATTAAAACTCTACTTTACTGTACGATTAGAGCAGTGTTTCTCAAACTTTTACAGACCAAGGACCACTTAACCATTAGAAAAAACCTCAAGGACCACCTATCTAATAGACACAATAGGCCTACTCACTGAACCACCTTGCTTATTGTCTTTGCACCTTGCTTAATGTGTCAGAGGATTCATATGATTTAAATTGGCATAGCTTACATAGGCAGTGTTGCAGAACTGTTTGGATTTACATACAAGTTGGTTCAATATTGCAAACAACTCATCTATATTATTTTTTACAACGTCTGCTCGCGGACCACACTTTGAGAAACACTGGATTAGAGGATTCCATGCTTACATCTGTTTTCCACTGTAAATGAGTCTTTGCTGCTGAGGAGGTATCCCCTCTTTCTCCTCCACTCTCTCTTTGATCCTCTCCACCTCAAATGAACAGATCAGATAGGACAGGGAATAGACAAGACTTCTAATCACACAGATATTTCATAGCCTACACTGTTGCAGATTGCAGAAGGAATGAGGGTGACCACCAATGACCATCAGTGTATAGAATTTAGAATACATAAAAATCTAGATATTTGCATTTAAAAAATAAGAAGAAGGAATCATTATGATATTGATGATCAGACAAAAATGTTGCACTGTAAACGTACCTTATCTGTGGGTTCTATGTCAATTTCAATTTCTTTACCAGTGAGGGTCTGGAACACATAAAGTGATAATTAAGTATAGAAAACACAGCCCAGCCTAAACAACATACTACTGGCAAAGACTGATTATGTGAAATTAATCAGCCAGGCTGAAACTAGCTAACGTGTATTAGCATATTAGCTAACTGGTTGATTAAAAGTCAAGCAATGATGGACAACAATATCTAGAGGTTACAAAGCGAAAGCATTGTGTCTTTAGATATTGCTTTAGACATATCCCATCATCGGACGCCCTTGTAACTTTTGTTACTGTCTTGTTATTCTGTTCAGCACTCAGCATTCAATGGACCAATGCTAACTCATAGTGGACAACGTTAGCAAACTTAGCATAGCAGTCAGTGAATTTGATAGTTTAAAAGCTATTTCTTCTTACCTTAACTTTGATCAACATAATTCCGTATTATAGTGCTTAAACACATTAATATAAAGCAAGCCGTTGGAGACTTGAACGGTATGAAACTGACTAATCCACTGAAGAATGATTCTAACACAACCGGGCACAACCAGAGAATGTCTGGCACAACTCCTGTGTCGCAAACGGTCGCAAATCGTGTTCCGGTGTTACACAAAAACATATCCTACTATGTTGCAAAGGTTGCAAATAGCATAGTTCCGCAAAAAGATGAGCACAGTCTTTCGTAGAAATGGCAATTAATACGTGTACATTCTATTAAAATGGTCTACGTATACTGGTTTTGTATCTGTGTTTAATGTGGCAATAAAAACATTTGATTCTGTGATTCTGAAATTGATTATTTAGCACTACGGTAACCATGAACCCATGAAGCACTACGTCTATGACCGTCAAATGATTCAGTCTTGTAGTCTTTTTTCAACGTCATTTCTCCATTGAGCATAACACTAGTCGGATAGCGAACTACTTAAAAATGAAAGTGAACGCTCCCACATGAATAATATTCCTACATGCAAAAGCGGAAATAGATCGTGTAGTACGCGCACTGCACTGACCGCACTGCATTCTAGAACCCACATTTCTTCATACATTCCAGGAGAGACGGGTTTTAGTCTAAGGTAGAATTTGATATGACTGTGCAAATGTGAATTTTAAATGATTGTGTGCTTTTTCACTCTGTCAGTGCTCTAGATGTATGACGGTGGATTTAGGAGTATGCAGTAGTCAGTAGTCTCACTTGGCTTGACAGATAGTGTGGTTAAATATGATGCTAACTAGCTACTGTAACGTTAACTGGGCCGAGAATTTTCAGTCATTGTAAAGTAGTGTTTGCTTTTTCTGTTCTTAAACATCAGCAACCCACATTTGTATGGACAACATCCCGCTGTCTGAATACATGCGAATTTACATTTTATAGTGCAGAGTATTTTTACTGGCCCTTATACAATTATTTGGGTAACAATGGCCCTTATACAATTATTTGGGTAGTCGGATCGGACGCGAAATATGTCTATTTTTCTCACACTGGGCTACAATTCAACACAGGACATCAGCTGAACCATGCCTCGTATTGAGAATGACATCAAGCTTGACTTCAAGGACGTTCTGCTCCGGCCCAAGAGAAGCACTCTGAAGTCCCGCAGCGAGGTAAACAGCACGTTATCACCTCATGGTTGTGAAAACACACTCAGGCAGACATATCACAGTATCGACTTTTCCTTGTCTGTTTGTCTTAGGTGGACCTGATGCGCAGCTTTACTTTCAGAAATTCAAAAGGAAGCTACCGTGGCATTCCCATCGTGGCAGCCAACATGGATACTGTGGGAACCTTTGAAATGGCCGTGGCTCTACACCAGGTTTGCACTGTAGTTTCTGCCATAATGGGTATAGCAACTCACAGAAACCATGGAGTCATGTCCTTTTTTGTCCATATTGTCCCTCTCATCTGTTGATTTAAAAAAGTGTATTGACTTATCCTCTCTACCCATAGTTCACCCTCTTCACTGCCATCCATAAACACTACTCTGTTGACGACTGGAAAGAGTTTGCTGCCAAAAATCCAGAATGCCTTCAGGTACAACAGCTCAACCATATGGCTGCCGTCCAAAGTGAACTGCTTGATGTATTCGAAAATTGTTTTGGTTTGAAAATGAGTACAGCCTCATTCATCCAACTCACTTTCTTTCTTTCTTTCATTCTCTTTTTCCTTCATCCCTTTCTGCAGAGTTTGGCGGTCAGTAGCGGTACAGGTGAGACGGACTTTGAGAAACTGACGGCCATTTTGGCAGCAGTGCCTCAGCTGCATTACATCTGTGTGGACGTGGCCAATGGCTACTCCGAGCACTTTGTGCACTTCGTCAAGGATGTGCGAGGAAAGTTCCCCACTCACACCATCATGGTGAGTGGGCCTCTGCAGTTTGTTGAGCTGATATGACAGCAGTGAATCTGAATGAATCTACAACCTAAACAATTATAATGGTACTGACATCCATGATGATGTATGCCATATTTAAAACAGATTAGAGAGTTACTGCAATATTGATAGGTAATAATTTGAAATCTTTACACATGATAATTTGAAATCTTTAAAAAACAACTTATGAGTTCAGTGCTTTCTGTGCCGTTAGTTTAATGACTCAAGATTATGTGCCATTGAAAAGCTAATTGATTACTGATGATGACTGTATCTTGAAATGTTTTACCTGTCTTTAGGCAGGGAACGTGGTCACTGGAGAAATGGTGGAGGAACTTATCCTCGCAGGTGCGGACATCATCAAAGTGGGCATTGGACCAGGTGAGGTCAACAGGGCTGGACTTGTTAGGTGGTGGCCTTTGCATGTCTGATTTATTGCTACTTAATTTCCCTTGAAATATTTGTCTACCTTTATCTTCTGATGTCAAATTGTGAATCCCTGTTTTTATTTTGCATCCCTCTAATGTTTATTGTCTTGTATTTTCTTGTTCCTATTTACCAAATATTTACGTCTCAGTGTGAATGTCCTCATTCTAATCTTGTTTGTGTGTCCACTTGTCTCGGGGGTTGTCCAGGCTCTGTGTGCACCACACG
Source organism: Alosa sapidissima (assembly GCF_018492685.1). Lineage (NCBI taxonomy): Eukaryota > Metazoa > Chordata > Actinopteri > Clupeiformes > Clupeidae > Alosa > Alosa sapidissima. Next base: position 8,480,350 of record NC_055974.1, read on the forward strand.
GAAGAAGACTGGTGTGGGTTATCCCCAGCTGAGTGCTGTGATCGAATGTGCAGATGCTGCTCATGGACTTGGAGGACATATTATCTCTGTAAGTCTGTATGTCTCTTTATACACTCTGTATGTGTGTGTGTGTATGTGTTATGATAAGTGTATGACATGAATTAAATGAATCAGGAAAAGTGGAGTTCACATTCTGATTTCAGTTGTGATCTCTTCAGCAAATATATGCTCAATGAAGCTAATCATTATACATATAACAGTAATTGTGATTAATAGTTATCTTCAAGGTTACTTTATTAGGTCTACCAAAGGAGAATTTTCAGTAACACTTTACTTGAAGGTATCGACATAAGAGTGGCATAACCCTAACACTAACCTTAACCCTGACTTGTCATGACAAAAACCTAATGACCCTAACCCTAACTTGTCATGACAAAAACTGAATGACACTTGACAGAAGCGAGTGACAGAAGCGTTATGTCATAAATGTTTATGACTTGTTTATAATGTTTATGACACGTTCATGACAGTGTCATGTCACTCTTATGCAGATACCTTCAAATAAAGTGTAACCGAAATTTGTTTCAGATAAAGGTTAAGCTGCCACAGCCACAATACAGAAGACATCACAGGACAAAGCACATATGTTACACATAGAATACATAAAGAATACATTATGAATGGGCACTAGGGGTGGGCGATATATATTGTCTGCGATAATATCGTGATTGTTGTTTTAACGATGTGCAAATTGACATTATCGAGTATTTAAATTACTTATGGGGGAAAACTAGTGGGTCACAACGTTGTCACAAGCACGCCTAATGTTTATTTTGTGCAGCGAGAGTAGCCTATTTGGGATTTTATGCTGCTACTTCTGTTCAAGTAGCATTGATGAGACAGTCACGTTTTTTCCTACACGGTATTATATGGAGAGAAAACATTAGCCTTTGAGTATTTTAATAGTCAGTAGTAAACAAAGAACTATTCTCATGTAACTCTTGTAAATGGACTGAAGTTAGCTCTAAATATCTACGTTTACCGATTATGCTAACCGTTAGCATCTCTATGGGATTTCTCATATACATTAGCCATAAGCTAACGCATTAGTTTCTATTCTGTAATTTGGAATGCTAGCCTACATGATTGCAATTAAACAAACCATCGAAGGAAATAACTGAGATGTACTCTGTTGGTCTGCTTAGTTTTACAGTGAATCCTATGTAAAGGTTTGAAAGGAACTTCAGCTTCAGACTTTCTCTTGGGAAACTGTTAGGCCTATTCATCTTCTCTAATGTAGATGGCTAGACCATGTCATTGCCACACACACACAAGTGGGGGCAGAATTGGAAATGTACATAGAGTGACAATGCATTGGTTGATTTGGTTAAAAAGTCACAGGTTAGGTTATTGGTTATTATTGTAAAGATGCTATTCATAAATAATGAGCTGTTAAGTAACTCAGACTTCGGATATCGACTAATTATCGTTATCGTCAAAATCACAAAAAATATCGAGATATTATTTTTTGTCCATATCGCCCACCACGAATGGGCACACATTCACAGCATCCGTTATGACATAAATAACACCCTCTTAAAAGCACAATAAATGCCCCATAAATAGCACTCTCTCCCACCCTGTCCGACTATGCAGTCACAAGTACAGGTCACAAGACACTCACTCTCTCTGCACTCTCCAGTCACACGATTTAGAAGAGAACAGCATCTTTCATTACATTGTACACTTTGTTGAATGAAGTTATATATATATATATGCTGGCTAACCAACGTACCTTGTGTATGCCATTTCTCTCTGTGCTTGCCACCCATGAAGGATGGCGGATGCACCTGTCCTGGTGATGTCTCCAAAGCTTTTGGTGAGTTTGCCTCCCTCAGTCAAAAAATATCATCCCAATGACAGGACCCTTCTCCTTCCGGACATCTGATTGGCTGTATCATGTAATCAACAGGAGCTGGGGCGGACTTTGTGATGCTCGGCGGCATGCTGGCCGGTCACGACGAGAGCGGAGGCGAAGTTATCGAGAAGAACGGCAAGAAGTACAAGCTTTTCTACGGCATGAGCTCCGACACAGCGATGAAGAAGCATGCAGGAGGGGTGGCAGAGTATAGGTGAGATCACCCTCAGCATTATCCACAAGTGTACTTCTCTAATTCTCTAGTGATACTCTCTAAGCAATTCACTAAAAGATTTCATCAGACAGATTGTGTCATCATGTGATACACTGGATTAGGCCTGAAACCATCAGAAGGTATATTAACATATGAGATTATTTAATATCAACAAAGTAAAATGTGTTATGTAAATACAAACATGGAAGGAGACGTGTATGCCATTAGATTACAATTATATTTTGAGCCACAGGTTATAATAACAAAGGTTTGGTTATACGTTTACTACAGGATGTTGTGAAAAGGCCTGTTGTTATAACTGTTCATTTTTAGCAAATGTCTACTTTATAGCCATAGCAGATTTGATATTGAAAAAAGTGGAAACTGCAGTGTGCCACTGTTTTAAACACACAGGGACTGCTAGCTTTAGAGTGTACTTTTAAAAAAAAAAAAATATGTTACCTTACCATGGCATCCTAACTTGAATTTCTTCCCCTTGGGGATCAATAAAGTATCTATCTATCTATCTATCTATCTATCTATCTAACTAACTAAGGGCACCGTGGCCACTATGGTGGCATGTCTGTGACGGGCCTGACTAAAATCCATCCCTCCACCCCCCTCCAGGGCGTCTGAGGGGAAGACGGTGGAGGTGACCTACAAGGGCCCCGTGGAGGCGACGGTGCGCGACGTGCTGGGCGGCGTCCGCTCCACCTGCACCTACGTGGGCGCGGGCAAGCTGAAGGAGCTCAGCCGCCGCACCACCTTCATCCGCGTCACCCAGCAGCTCAACACCGTCTTCGGCGACATCTAGGCCCCTCGAGGAGTCGGAGCGACAGGACGCCGCGTCCGTCACCAAGTCGTCTGTAACTGACCGGAAGTTGGTCAGTGGAGACTGGGGGGACTGGTTTTGAACACCAAAGAAAGGGAGTTTAGATAAAGACCTAAAAGTTCAGTTTTCAACCAACCACCTGTTTATTGACATCCATTATTACATTTCTCCTCCTGACCTTCTCCTACTTTTTTTCTGGTTCGACTCACTGACAGACAAGTTAAATGCTAATTGTTGTCAATATGTTCAAGGTACTCTCGCCTGTACTGGGTTTTGTTTGGCTTCCTTTCTCCTAACTGGAGGGGTTTGAAACTTTTAGGCCTCTCACCTTTTCTCAGTTGTCACATCTGAGACAAGAGAACTTAACTCAACCAGTCGTCAGTCTGTGCTTCTGTCTGACTTTAGACACAGCCGAATCTTCAAATACAGCCTTATCTTTCCATTTTAAGTGTTACGGTTTTTCCAAATAGATTATTGACTATGCATATTTCACATATTTAACTAGATTAGAATAGTGTTATATTTTATGAGATGTCATTGAGACTGTAAAACTCTACAGTGATATAGTCTTTTTAAAAAGTATGACATTCGGTCAGGTCGTGGTGATCAGTCACCTTTGTGTACAATTCAACTGTATTAGTCAAAAAACAAGCAAAGGTATATTTATATTTAAAAAAAATATTATAATTTACCTTTATCCACCAATCATCTTTTCTGCCAATTATTTCCATTTATGATGCAACTTAGTAATAGAAATGCAAACATGGTTGTATGAACCATAAACAGTGCAGTGTTCTCTTTTTTTAGAGAATTATTTCATGAATGAGTATGCTGATGTTGTACCGCTTACTACTGACGCACAAATGAGATTTTATTTCATCTTTCTTTCTGCACTTTTGGTTTGTTATATTACATTTTTACTTCATTCCACCAGACACATCATTTTCACATGTCTACATCAGCACTCCAATCCATTCCATCTGTCCACAAATAAACATTCCATCAGCTGATTTGAACTGTGGTACATTTCCTTTTGTGTGAACACAGGGCAAGACAATACTGTCTTGATCATTGTGACAAGAAAAACGACAAGACACATTCAATTAATCAGATATTCATATTGTTATATGTACGTCTGTTAGGTCAAGCATTACAGTGTCATAAATCAGAAAATGTTTAATTTTGACACTCATTTTAGTTGTCAGCTCTCCTGCAAAATATATATATGAAATCAATTTCTAATCATTAACCATAAATGCACCCTGAAGACTACCCTGAAACAAAAGAATCTGTTCTTGAAAAAGTAAATATACACTTTGTGCCTCAAACTAAAATTCAAGGGGTGGACTTTTTGCCACGACTGTAGACAGTCTGTAAATTCTCATCATCAAGAGCGCACACAAAATCCACATATGGTGAGATCTGTGAGTTATCACAGCGTATGTTTCCACAGCTTGATTTTCCAGAAGGATATGATTGGCCAAGACGTGAAGCCCCGCAGGAGTTCTCCTTTTCTCTTTTCTCCAGTTTGACAAATGGGAGTGCAGTGGACAGAAAAAAAAAGCGGCCAATTTCTACACGGTGAAGACAAATGACCTCGTATTCACACCTTATGAAAAAGGACAGCAACTGATTTGAATGATCCAAATGGACCTCTATTTTTTTGCCGTCAAAAGAAGTGCTTGATTTCGATGGGTAGTTAATAATGTCACATTGAATGGAATAAGATTCAACTTTCATCCCACCTTTCTTCTTAATGGCTTTGGTGTGGAGTGCCAAAAACCTTTTATCCCTCCACTCCAGCCCATAAAGTGGACCATTCAGATTATTCCCATGGCTGAAATAACCTCTATCTGAAATGCCAACACTCCAATCATATTTCTCAGAAAACTCAATTGTCCAGTGAAGATCACTATCAGTAGTGCTTTTCTGTAAGAAAACTGTTTGGGAGACATGTTGTATGGGTGGGCGACAAACCAGCATCTTCAAATCTGAGGACACAAGAAAATGTTCCCCTAATGTCTTAGGGTCAAAAGTCACATTTGCAGGTTTTGATTCACCCCAATAAAGTTTATCTGGGTCAACCACGACCAGGAGGTCTCGCTGCAGCTTTCTCACCTTCTCCATAACCTGATGGCCATTCTTAAGAATGTCAAAAACAACCTTTGCAGGCTCCGCCTCCTCTTCTAATCCATGGATGAAGTCTACAGCGCGGGCTTTCTCCACAGCCTCGTGCACCCCTGCAAACCTCTGCAGAAACATATGGGCATCTTCTTCTGACAGGGCTGCTTCTATGTTCTGTCGAGCTGTTTGGATGGCTCCAAGACGAGCTGTGACCGAGCTTTGCACTTTGTTCAGGCCGATATCACGCAGTGATGACACACTCTTCACCAGATACTCGGTAGATACCTGCAGGGCCTTTGTTTGCTTCGTCTCCCAGCTCTTCAGCGCCTTGGCCTGTTTCTCTCGCTCGTCCAGATCCTTCAGCTCCTCCCTCAGCTTCTCCACCAGCACCTTGTGAGCGCTGGGAAGGCTCTTCATGTTGTGCAGTCGGTGCTGGTCCTCAATGGAGCAGGACACGCACACGCAGGTGCGGTCGTCCAAGCAGTAGTACTCGAGGAGTTTGCCGTGCTCAGGGCAGCGGACAGCTCCAGAGCTCAGACCCCCGGGCATTGTGGGCTTGGTCAGGGGATGAGTCTGCAGCAGGACCGGCGTGGTGAGGTGGGCCTGGAGGTGCTGAGCACACATGGAGATCTCACACTTGAGGCAAGTCTTCAGAGCGGGCACCTGGGTGTCCACACACATGTCGCAAAGGACCGGTTGGAACTCCTGCTTGGGTTCCTCCTTGATCTTTCCTGCAGTAGACATACTGGTCAGTGGTGGTATTAGCTGTCTTTTGATCCTTTTTTCTCCAAATGAGATATGAGTCTTCTTCCTTGTGATACTATTGATCTTGCCCTTTATACGTGTCCTTTGAGAATTTCGTTTTTGATTTTGTAATTCGAGATCTACCAAGTGTCCTATTATTTCGATTTAGCCTCTTCTTCTTTTTCTGGTCTTCAGTTGTTGATTCAGTCTTCTTGTTGGGCTTCTTGAAATCTCCTCCTGTTTCTCTCTTGTTCTTTGCCCTCTGCTCCAATGGTGAGAATGACTTTCACATGGTTTGTGTGCACAGTATTACTGTGGTAACATGTAAACAGTTTCTGTGGTCTTTTCTTTCCACAACCAATCAGGAGATGTTCCTGCACTGTAGAAAACCATAAAGTATACAACGTGCCAATCAAGATGCCGAATATCATGTTAATATTTAACCAGGATATGAGTGCAGTCTGCACTCAAGTGAAAATGACAACAAAAAAAAAACAGTAGACTATTTCACATTTTCTTTTAAAGTCTACGGTTATACATAAGGATGTTGGCCTAATTTCACAGAGCCTGACATAGAATATCTCTTTTTGTATAACATTAGCATTTCAGATGTAACAGTCTTTCAACACATCAAAACATTGACTCTAATTGATAGGCTGTTTGAATCTGGTCACGGTCCTACATGTGTTCCTCTCTGCTCCTGTTTCATGTTCCTAATTAACAAGAGCCCACCACATTGTTCAATGTCCTTCAATCCGTATTTGGATATATGCCCTTTGTCTTATTCACATAGAGTGGTAGACTAGCTCTCTAAAGAAATCACACTGGAAGTCAACCAACAGCTTAAAAACTGTGACTGTCATGCCACAACATTCAAAATGAGTGACCACTAAAAAAATTGATTTAGGACTAGCCCTATAGGCTACTTGATCAGTAATAGAAAATTCATGATGATATACCCTGAACTGCATACTGTTGGAGTTGTTTGAAATGATGGAGTAGAGTGTGTGTGACAAGTCACAAGAAAGCCACTCTCTTTCTTCACGAGTTCATGATTTGGTCAGACTCAAAAGTAATCATAAGATCCTGGCTTTGAACTCATGTAACTGAACTAAACTGAACTTTGTCTCAACTTATTGGTGAAACCCTAAGGCGTCTACATCTATGCCCCTATGGCAGTTGCAATCACTGTGATTTTAGGTGTGCACCGTGTGCTTGTATGCTGCACATACTATACAACTTTCTTTTTTATTCATGTATTACTGGGTAGTTGTGACAAGTAAATTTCCCAGGTGTGGGATTTTCTTATCTTATCTTATCTTGAAAGACTACAAAAAATAAAAAATAAAACTCCCAGCAGGTACCACAGGTGCCAACAGGACATACATATCTGTGATATGTGTATTAATTTAATGTCCAGATCTCTTTTCCCTAAATCTTAACTATACTTGTATGGATTTTTCATTCATGAGTGACTTTCTGTTGTAAAAGTAACAATAATCCAGTTTAACAATCCCTCATAAATGTGTAGTATATGCAAGTCTATCACTTTTTTATTTTCTGTTTTTAGCAGTTTCCTTATTCTCAGAACTTTTCTTTTTTTGCGGGTGGATTGGTTTTGTTCTTATTTTCTTCATGCTTTGTACTGTAGGTGGATCAGTTTCATTCTGGTCATCATGTACACAAAATCCAAATATGGTCTGATATAATCTGACACCCTCTTCACCAGATACTCGGTAGATACCTGCAGGGCCTTTGTTTGCTTCGTCTCCCAGCTCTTCAGCGCCTTGGCCTGTTTCTCTCGCTCGGCCAGCTCCTTCAGCTCCTCCTCCAGCTTCTCCACCAGCACCTTGTGAGCGCTGGGAAGGGTCTTCATGTTGTGCGGTCGGTGTTGGTCCTCAAACGCCTTAGAACACTGACCTATCTAATTCCCCCAATCATTCCCTCCCGGACACCTACTCATCTGGAAAAAAACAAATTGATTGACATACAAGACATTGGAGGAAGAAGGACACACACACGCACACACAAACACACACACAGACACACACACACACACAGAACAGGGAAACAAGAGTCCAATGCTATACTGGCAACACATTTATGAGTTATTTCAGCATTTTGTGTTTTTTTATTTGATTTTGAATTCAGTAAAATGAAGTTTTTTCTGTTCTGTCACATCAGGATATGTTTCTGACTCACTGAAGAAAACTATGAAGTGAACAATGTCTCAATCAAACTGCGGAAAGTTTATATTGTCCTCTAAATAATTGACTAACAAAGAACAGAATCATATTGATTAAATTTCTCTTTCAATGTTTTAATGTTAACAAACAACACTTGATCCTATAATATCCTCCAAAACTTCAATGGATTATTGAAATGTTCAGGTTGCTCCATTTTGTTTGAATTGCTGATTACCTTTTTTCTAGTCCTCAGGCATATTTAGGTTATTTTCAAAGCGGATGTTCCACTATATGCGAGAAGTGAGAAGTCCAAAACGGTCATCTTTACATCAGCATTGGCCATGGATGAGTTTAAACACAGCAGATGGCGTGTTGAGTCATTTTCAACCAAATTGATTGTGATAACTTTAATCACAGTCAATTAAGTCATGACATTGAGCTTACAGGTAAAAAAAAACAACCATATCTCGGTCCTCCGATATCATCCAGAGATCCAGATCACGTCACCTTTATTCAACATTGGTTGATATGGGTCACAGTGTCATCTTTAATGTTGGTCAAAGTCAACCAGAGTGGAGGACAGGTTTTAAAAAAGAATGTTTGAATGGGAGTTTAGACAAAGAGGTTGTATAATACCCAGCATCACATTTTTCCTCCTATCCCTCTCATTAACACTGTTTTATCAAGGGTTTTCAATTTCTGGCAATACCTCTCACTTAGACAAGTGCATGCTAATATTTGTCAGTTAAAGGTTTTATTCTGTCTTTAGGTCTCACTCACCTCAGTTGTCATGTCTGGGACAAGAGAACTGACCGCAACCAGCCAGTGCTTAAAGTCATCACAGAGCTTTTTGGTTTAACTTGTGACAGGGTCGAAGGATTTTACAACTTTATAATAGAAATGCAAAAATGATTGCTTGGACCTTGAATAACACTGTTCTTTTTTAATTTTACTGCATGTATTCAGAGTGCTGACACTTCTTATTACTCACACACAAATGAGATTTTATTTTACTAAATTGTACACTTCATCCCATGTTTCTGTCTTGGCATTCCAATCCAGAAAAAAATAATCCATCAGCTGATTTGTATTTTGTACATCTTGTGAATAAACAGCATTTTCTAGGTCAGTTCTCAAAAGATAATTATTACATAAATAGGAAATCGAGACATATTGCATAAATCATTTATAGTTTCAAAAAATAACTATGCTAGTGTGTTGTGATATGGCAATGGTGTGACTTAAATGAACCAGGAAAAGTGGGGTTCACATTTAGTGTTCAAACACACTAATTGTGATTAACCCTCCTGTTGTGTTTGCGGTCAAATGGTCAATTGACAATTCTTTTCTCTCAAAAATTTTGTTAACTTATTCTGACCATCATGAGGCTCCTTGACTTTGTTAATACAGGGCATCTGATAACTTTTATAACAATTTGAGTGATTTATCTAACTTTAGAACATCCATGTGTATTTCGGGTCAAAAATGACCGGCCATTAGAAATGAATGGGTGAGAAAATGGTCAATGCATAAAATTGAGTCCAGGCACATACATATTGATCAGATGGACTGTATATGTGCTTCTGTACATTAAAACACACACACAAACACACCCTCACTCCCCCTCTTTGCTTCTATGTCAGCCCCCATTGGATCCTTTCCCCAATAGAATCTTCCCCTTTCTGACTTGCATGAGCTCAGGTCAGTGAGGTCTGCAGGCCATAAATAGCGAATGGAAGTAAAAAACTAGTTATATCTAATAGAACACAAGTTGATACAAAGGTTCTATCACAACACTACATGATAATGTGTGTGTTACTATGGATTTATAACAAGTTATAATGCAGCGGTCATTTTTGACCGGAAACACAAAACTAGTAAACATAAAACACAATAGGAGGGTTAAAAGTTAAGTGGGTAAGTCAGGCCTACTCAAGACAGGATCCTGGTTTCATATGCTTTTGATTTTCTCTGGGAATGATTCTGTTGTAAAAAGTTTGACAAGCCCTCTTAAAGGTGTAATATGGACCTTTATTGTTAATATTTTTCAGCAACAAAAACATTTTTTTTGTCATTTAAAAGATATTTTACTCTACTTTTCTTTTCTTCGTGGGTGGATCATATCTAATCTGGTCATCAAGTGCACACACAAAATTCACATATGAACTGACACAATTTGAGCGGCTGTTGAACGAGAATGGGGATCGAACAGAATGACAAGTTGGAGGAGGTGGATCCTTCTCTCTTTTCTTCACAGTGACAAAGGGGAATAGCTCCTGTGACAGACTGTGTTCAATGTTTACACTGTGCAGATCAATCATCTCATCATATTCGCCCCTTGTGAAAAAGAACAGTGATCGAGCAGAGGAATCCCACAGGACCTCTAGTTTACCTTGAAAATCCATAACTTGTGGAGAGCTGAATTCCGGCGGGTAGGTCAGAACTTTGCAAATGAGTTGAAACTGTTTTGGTGCTGAAACTTGTGGGTTTGTGCTGGTTTCTGTGAAAAGTTCTGAAAACTGTTTGTTTTTCCATTCCAGCCCATAAAGGGGACCATGCAGGCGATCCCCACTGGATGCTTCGCTGGGAAGATTTTTTGCACCAATGCCAACACTCCAATCATATTTCTCAGAAAACTGAATTGTCCAGGAAAGATTATCATTTGTGCTATTCTGAAGGAAAACCCTTTGAGAGACACATTCTGGTGAGTTAGATGACAGTGCCTTAAAATCTGAAGACAGAACAAAATATTGCCCTATGGTCTGAGGGTCAAAGCTCACATCTGTAAGTTCATTTCTGCCCCAGTAAAGTTTATCCGGATCGACCAAGACCAGGAGGTCTCGCTGCAGCTTTCTCACCTTCTCCATGACCTGATGGCCATTCTTAAGAATGTCATAAACAACCTTTGCAGGCTCCGCCTCCTCTTCTAATCCATGGATGAAGTCTACAGCGCGGGCTTTCTCCACAGCCTCGTGCACCCCTGCAAACCTCTGCAGAAACATATGGGCATCTTCTTCTGACAGGGCTGCTTCTATGTTCTGTCTGGCTGTTTGGATGGCTCCAAGACGAGCTGTGACCGAGCTTTGCACTTTGTTCAGGCCGATATCACGCAGCGCTGACACCCTCTTCACCAGATACTCGGTAGATACCTCCAGGGCCTTTGTTTGCTTCGTCTCCCAGCTCTTCAGCGCCTTGCCCTGTTTCTCTCGCTCGGCCAGCGCCTTCAGCTCCTCCCTCAGCTTCTCCACCAGCACCTTGTGAGCATTGGGAAGGCTCTTCATGTTGTGCAGTCGGTGCTGGTCCTCGATGGAGCAGGACACGCACACGCAGGTGCGGTCGTCCAAGCAGTAGTACTCGAGGAGTTTGCCGTGCTCAGGGCAGCGGACGGCTCCAGAGCTCAGACCCCCGGGCGTTGTGGGCTTGGTCAGGGGGTGAGTCTGCAGCAGGACCGGCGTGGTGAGGTGGGCCTGGAGGTGCTGAGCACACATGGAGATCTCACACTTGAGGCAAGTCTTCAGAGCGGGCACCTGGGTGTCCACACACATGTCGCAAAGGACCGGTTGGAACTCCTGCTTGGGTTCCTCCTTGATCTTTCCTGCAGTATACATACTGGTCAGTGTGGGTGTTATTAGCTGCCTTTTGATCCTTCCTTGCGACACTATGTTGCGTAAGTCAGCTAGGCTGAAAAGTTAAACTCGCCGAGACTTGATTTGATTTTAGACAAATCAAATCATCCGAGGGAATTTGCACATCAAAGGCTCACTCTCAACACACAGAAATCCACTAACGTAGCAAAATGCAATATACTGCAGCATAACATTCGCTGTAATCTGCGCGTAGCCTAGCCTAGGTTACTGCTTTTTTTGACGTGGTCTACTCTAACAAGACGCTAGACTCTCCCTGTGGGTGGGTGAGCATTTTTGAACCAATAGGAAAATTCAATCTCTATCTCACAACAGTTGCTAAGTATGCTTTTTTCACCTGGGTTACACTTGCCCTCTGCTCCAATGTGGTGAGGATGGCTTTCACATAGTGTGCACATCATTATTAGCCTACTGTATAGTTTATATATATATATATAGTTATAGTTATATAGTAATAGTTTCTGTGGTCTTTTCTTTCCACAACCCATCAGGGTTCCTGACTGTATATCCCTGCAAAACCATAAAGTTTATAACATGCCAATCAAGATGCTGAATATCATGTTAATAACCAGGATATAAGTGCAGTTTGCAAAAGCTAATGGTTGAAATTACAAAGAAAGCAGTAGATTAGCCTATTTCACATTTCCTTTCAAATTCTACGGCATAAGGATGTTAGGTCAGGTTCTAAACCAAATGTTACTGATGACAATGAACCTGATGTTTAGTCTAGTTTTAAAAAAGTTTGATCTAAATTGCCTAATTTCACAGAGCTGGTAGGCCCTACAGTAGGCCTATTTCTTTTTGTGTAACATTAGCATTTTAGATGTACAGTCTTCAAGTCTTTGTACTTGTTCTCTGCACAATGACAATAAAGTTGAATCTATCTATCTATTGTGTTGTTGGGCTTCTTGAAATCTCCTGATTGTCTCTTGTTCTTTCCCCTCTGCTCCAATGGAGAGAATGACTTTCACATGGTTTAACAGTATTACTGTGTTAATCTAATCTGTATAATTTCTGTGGTCTTTTCTTTCCACAACCAATCAGGAGATGTTCATTGACTGCATATCACTGTAGAGAACCACCGTGATCACAGAATTCATAGTTTACATACCATTTTACCACTACACCCCTGCCCCCAACTATTGAGAGGATTTCTTTAAAGCAAACCCATTTCCAAAAATCGTAGGCCAACTTCTTCGTGCATAGGCTATTTGGATTCCCTTGACCAACTGATGTGTATCTAATTAGGCCTAGGCTAAACTAGCTCTCTAAACAAATCACATAGGAAGTCTTAACCTGATAGGCTACTGTCATGCATAAATTCATTGTTACTGCAAGGCAAGTGCTGATCTATATTTACATTTAATAATGATACATTTCATATGTCCCAGTATTAAACAATTCATATGAAACACAGATCCAATTGAATCAGGTTAACATTGGAATGGAACACCTTTATTAAAATATTTATATTCACTTGAATTTTGTTTTGGTCAAGTCATTACTGAATAATGGAAAATAATATTGTTAGCTTTTGTCTGTCCAGACCAGCAGTGAACAGTAGAGCCTACACTGCTTACTTCACCCCTAAGTAGCTAAACAGTTAGTTGTAGAAACTACTTTCCCTAGCTAAGAAAGTACTTAGCCCTCTGACCAATGTTTCATGTGTAATTCAACTTGATTTGCATTTCGATGAAAAAACTGAAATGTATATCATTTTTCCTTTTCACTAGTCTTATGAATTATGGAGAATGTCTTACAGGCATTGGATCCAAAGCTTTGTATCATTTGTGGGAAACATTTTGAAAAGGGCAAGAAAAAAGATCCCTATGTCCAAAACCCCACAGTAGAAGGCCCACGGCTGTCCCCAGTACCAGAGACAAGGTCCTTCGGGCAGCTTCTGAAAGGCTTGATGAAGATGTACATTCAAATTCTTTCATGCCCAGATCTCTTTGCATATGATGCCAAATACCATAAAATGTGCCTTGCACACACTACATCTCTAAATGAAATATAACAGCAGCCATAGAAAAGAATCAAAAAAGCAGACCAATGTCTATAACAAAGCGTTTATTAAGCTCACTGAAGACATTGATAAAACAGTATTGTCCAAAGATATAAAAGTGAGATCTCAATTCTTTGACTGATAGTTATGAAAACATACTAATGACCATTGCTGAGCAAGGTGTGTCTATAGTTCAACACAAGAAATATAGATCCTGGAAACTAAAGGAAAAGCTGATACAGCATTACAAAGACAGGCTTGCATTTGTTCCACGTCCAAGACAGTCAGATCTGATCTGCTCAGATAGTATGACCATATTGTGCACTGAGGGAAGCTGCTAAACTCACAGAAATAACAGTAGACTGTGTCAGACCGCACACAGTTCCTCATAGCCACCACTAGGTGGAGACATTATTTGCAAGAACATGTTACCTGGCCTTCTCAGCTACCTGTGAATTAATGAGTGGATTCACCTGGTGGTCACATGACTAATTGACAGAGTATATAAGCTGAGCTGAAAATGACTGCAGTGCTGTGACATGATCTTGTGCCTGAGCAAGCTCACAAGGTGGACTCGGCGTAGCTGAACTTCTTACTGGATATTACGTTGGATTATTCTCTGGATTTGGACTTCTTTCTCGGATTGTGGATGTAACTCTCATGGACAGTTTTCTTGTGACTTTCTTCTCTGAACTTCTCTGTGGACATTTGGATTACTTTTGTAAGTGGACTTTGCTTTGTTGTGGATACTTACCTGTGAACTGAACTGTATCCTGAAGCTTGGACTTGCCTCTTGTGAACTGTGTGCTCTGGTGATTATTTTGGTGTGATATAGCCTTTTGTCTTGCACCTCTGTGGAATTAAAGAGACTATTTCTGATAACGCTTTGCCTCTGCGTCTGTGCTCAAAACCACAGACTGAGAGTCCGAGTCTTTCCAAAATCCAAATATTACACAGGGCTGCAGACATATTGAGGAAAAGCATGGATCAGGTAGAGCATGACAGTGAGTAATATGTCAGCAGTGACTGTCTATGTTTCCAATGCAGCAAGTACAGTATGTACCCAACATCCTGTTTGACTTTGTGAACTGGTGTGTTTAACATGCCCACAGAAATTACCAAACATGTGGTGATGACCCAGCTTCAAAGGAGAATTTGTGTTAATTTGTCATGATCTCATTGAACAGAGCTGTCACATCCATACGCCAATCACACAGACTTCCCATTTTGATACATCATGAGTTTGGTAGTAAGACTGTCATCAATGAGCTCAGTGCAATGGGACACTGTTTCCTATACAGAAGTTAGGCACTTCTCACATCTGTTGCAGCAGACCAGATATCAAGGACCGAGTGGTGTCTACATCCCAACTGGCCCCACTGGAGTTGCTGAACATGGAATTTGTGATGCAGCCATCAGCAACTTTGACCAAAATGAAGACGCCCTGGATGTGAAGCGTAAAAGAATGGACAAAATGTACCTGTAAAGTTCATCTCCATCCATTCATATCAACCGTGTTTAAGGTGGTGAGGGACCTCTGAACCTGAGGGAACCTGTGCTAGGCACTTATCTGCTGTGGAGACTTGGCCTCTTCGGAACACAACAGACGTCATAGCATGAGTTGTACTCTTCTCATCCAGGGTGTCTTCTTTTTGGTAAAAGTTGTCGATGGCTGCATCAACAATTCCATGTTCAGCAACTCAAGTGAGAACAGTTGGGATGTAGACACCACTGTCCTTGATCTATATTTCTTGTGTTGAGACACCTTCTTGCTCAGCAATATGCGCTATGGCTTCTGCTATATTTCATTTAGAGATGTAGTGTGCAAGGCATTTTATGGTATTTGGTATCATGCAAAAAGATCTGGGCATAAAGGAATTCGAAGATGTACATCTACAAGCCTTTCAGAAGCTGCCTGAAGGACCTTGTCTCTGGTGCTTGCGACTGTTCCAGTTGAAATTGCTGTCAGAGGTTCTGGTTTAGAGCTGGCCTTCCCACAAATGAAAATCTCTCCGCATTTGAAATTATGTTGTATCAGCCCTACTCGGCCTTCTTGGTGCAGATGTGCTCTCACACAACATTTGCAACTTGCTGCTGCTCACTGATTTTTGTCTTACTGCAGTAGTTTGCTATACATGATATGAAACTTTGATTTTGGAAAAAATATCATCTGTATATGGAGGCAGAGTTTTATGGAAATCACCATCTCTCTCTCTGCTGAGCAAGGGAAAGTATGCGTTGGAGGCCTTCTACTGTGGGGTTTTGGACATGGGGATCTTTTTTCTTGCCCTTTGCAAAATGTTTCCCACAAGCTTTGGATCCAATGGCATTCTCAGTGTAATCTCTGTGTGAAAAGGCCTTATAATTCATAAGACTAGTGAAAAGGAAAAATGTCAGCATTTTCATTGAAATGCAAATCAAGTTGAATTACACATGGAACATTAGTCAGAGGGCTAAGTACTTTCTTAGCTAGGGAAAGTAGTTTCTACAACTAACTGTTTAGCTACTTAGGGGTGAAGTAAGCAGTGTAGCTCTACTGTCCACTGCTGGTCTGGACAGACAAAAGCTAACAATATTTTTTTCCATTATTCAGTAATGACTTGACCAAAACAAAATTCAAGTGAATGTAAATATTTCAATAAAGGTGTTCCATTCCAGTGTTAACCTGATTCAATTGGATCGGTGTTTCATATGAAATGTATCATTATTAAATGTAAATATAGATCAGCACTTTCCTTGCAGTAACAATGAATTTATCAACATTCTTCTCACTGTTATGAATAATGATAATGTAATTTGGACTTGAGACTGTATTTTGCTAGTTTTCTGTTTTCTTTCATTTTGGACACCTCATACATTGAGTGACAGAACACCCTAACTTGTCATACTATATTTACATATTTGGTATTGTTGGATTCAGTACAACCCCACCTTTCCCATAAGCCATCATATGTGTTTCTATGATAATCCCTGGTAAAGCAGCTACAAAGTAAATGAAAACATTCTGCATAGATATCCATTTTTTGCATGTCCGCTTATTTTAGGTATATGTTTACATGTCTGTTCATTCCATACATCAAGATATTCACATCCAGTCTTTTATAGTAGGTAAAGCAACTTCCTGACTATAAACATGCCAAGTTTCAAAGCTCTCAGAGCTTGTGTGATTGATCTGCACTAGTTTATATGCCTTAACTCTCATGGCTATATTTTAGTCCTTTTTTGGTTTTGGGGTGTATAACAATATCTGTTAACAAGATTTAACAATCTTAGCAGTAAAATATTTTTAGCTAAGAATATATGGGAGACCTTTAGAGATAAGGAAAAACATTGTTGCGTCTAGTTCTACCTCCGGTAGGGGTATCTCAAAAATGTGGGGCCATTGTCACTAGCCTACTTAGTGGGCGGGCCATGTGAGTTTTTGTTTACGACACCGTCGCAAAACTCTTATCGTAGTAGCCAGATTTGTTGTTGATCAAATTAACAGCATTGTCAGTGTTTGTATGGAAACGTTCAAAACTTTAGTCTTTGGGGGCAGTGACAGACCACAGAATAAGAGACGAATAAGAAACGAATGCATTCAAGAAAAGTCTTCCGTGACTCTTTTGAGAGAGTACAATGACGTTAAAAACAACCAATTTGTTGTAGCAAACAAGCAAGCCAGTGGATAATAACGTAGCATGCATCGACATCGTTGAACAGCCTTTAAGCAGGTATCGACTACGTGGTAGGCTACTCTTTGGATTAAATGCAGACCAAAACAGCAGTGGTTTTGTGATTAAATGTCACTGTCATACGTTCCTGTTTGAACATCAACCAGCTAGCTTGCCAGTTTTACAGTTAGCTAGCATAGTCCTCCCGAACCTGGTTTGCCAGGGTTTTTTTGCGAGTTGCTTTTGTGTAAGGGAAGTTTCTAACGAAAACAACGGGCATTGAGAAAATGGTTTCTGCCCTCACTCTCTTTTTCAGCGTTTGCCTTCTTTCTCCGGCTATCCTTTGTGTTTGTCTAGCATGATGGCGTCGCAAGGAACCTTATACTGTAGCTAGCATATTATGCACTTAGTCCATTCCCTGTTGTTTAAAAAAGGTAATCTGTCAAAATTACGTGCCTTCTAAATAGTACCTCCAGTGACGTGGGGCGACTGGAGAGTGCAGAGGACACGGGGGAAATGGAGGGTCACATGCAGCCGAGAAGGTACGCTGATACGGAAAGGATGAGGGATGAGTGGAAGGATGTGGTGGACGTGCACCGTTGCCACATCTGTGGCTTCACCGCAGGTGATGTTGGTAGTCTCAGTGTTCACCTCAGTTCAGCGCATCCCACCACAGTTCAACCTCACCCGAGCAGGTATACAAGCAATGTGGAGCATGGCCAAAGACAAGAGGAAGAAGTGGAGGAGAGGAAACCGTTGTCAGCATGTTTGTCTGGAGAGAGGAATCCGAAGACTCCTAGAGGACTGGATGCAACTGGAGAGGTTCGAGCTGTGTGCATGTCTGTTGAATATTCACTTATTTACTATGTCGAGGAATATTTAAGTGAGGAAGTGAACATTCGGAAAAAACACAGCATGTGTTAGACTTAACTTGTGTGTTGGGCTTAATTTCTGTTAAAAAACAATCTTCTCCACCAGTATAATGATTAATCTGACCGGCATTGTGCATTGTTTCCTAGTGGGTTTAATGTCATCTGACCCTTTTCCTTGATGACGTGTATGATCCTAATAAAAGTCTTCTCTGTTGCCAGGGTTTTGAAGATAATACCAGGAGCAGAGAATCTGCAGAACCCACCCCACTTAATGGAGTCACCAAAGCTCAACAACAACAGGCATCTCTCAGGTCTGCAACAACATCATCCCAAAGAACAACTCCGCCTTTTGTACCCGAGAGGACCCAGGTGGGGCCACTGCCCAGTTCTCCCGCCACCCCCGTCACGGCCACCAGCGGCCTCAACCGTCCACACGTGGTCTGCCTGCCTCAGGTGGCCGAGCGGCTCAAGCTGGCGTGGCAGCGGTCGGACCCTGTGCATGAGCTGGATGGCCAGCGGGCCCTGGTGGAGGCCTTCAACGCCTTCCCCTACCCCACGTCTCAGGAGACCGGGGCCCTGGCCCGCCAGTGCGCCCTCCCCGTGGACGACGTCAAGACCTGGTTCATGATGCAGCGCGTGCGCTACGGCATCAGCTGGGCCGAGGAGGACATCCGCGAGACGCGCCACAAGCTGCACACGCTCCGCGGCGAGCCAGAGCAGAGCAAGGAAGTGGACGCGGCCTCCCCAGGGACGGTCACGCCAGCAGTGAGGCCCAGCGAGGAGGAGATGATGATGACGGTGGACGAAGATGACCAGTACGATTATTACGATGAGGACGACGACGGCGAGGAGGAGGAGATGATGCGCGCGTTCGGAGCGAGCGAGGGCATGATCGCCGAACGCAAACGGCAATATTTGCCTGCGGCCCTCTGGTCAGCGCCGCCTCTCACTCAGCTGGAACCTCCTCCGGACGCCGGCAGCCTCCAGAGGACCGCGGCGGTGGAGTTGCACCATTTCCCCCTGCACCAGCCTCCCCTGCACCAGCCTCCCCTGCCAGGGGTTCCCAGCATCGGTCACCTGTCGGCCAGCCCTCCGTTTGTGCTGACCGGCCAGCCGTTGCGCATGCGCTCCAAGAAGTCGCGCGCGCAGCTGATGGTACTCCGACGGAGCTTTGTCATCAGCAACTGGCCGTCGGAGGGCGAGTTGCAGCGGCTGCAGGGTGTCACGGCGCTCAGCCGCCACGAGATCCGCAAGTGGTTTGCCGACAGCCGCTACCAGCTACGCCGGAGCGGCGGCGAACACAAGACCCCCCAGAGGAGCAGTCACGCGCCCGGGGCAGCGCACGAATGGAAAGTGGCGGCACCCCCAGACGTTCTTCCCAGGACCTCCCTCGGTGACGGCCAGCCACCCGGCGCCTCTGGCCCCGGCGGCGAGGTGGAGGTGGTCATCAAGCAGGAGGACCACAGAGACGCCTTACGAACCTTCATCCGGACCAAAGAGAGCCACGCCAAAATAGCCTCTGGGGTAGAGGCCGTCCCCAGCCTCAACGGACACTCGGAAGCCTCGTCCGCCTCCTCGGCGCCCACCCTGTCATCGTACCTGCTGCCCGGCTACCCAGGGGGCGTGCCGGGCCTTCCCGTGCCCGAACGGCACCAGCGGCTGCGTAAGAAGACGTCGGAGCAGACGGAGGTCCTGCGTCAGGCCTTCCTGCGCTGCCAGTGGCCCACGGCCGAGGACTACAGCCGGCTGGAGCAGCTGACGGGGCTGCCGCGCACGCAGATCATCCACTGGTTCGGCGACACGCGCTACTCCTTCAAGCACGCGCGCCTGCGCTGGATCGGGCCGGACGAGCGGCGCGACATCGCCACGCGCCTGGAGATGGACGCCAGCCGCGCCTGGCAGGTGCGCTGGCACAAGCAGTGGCCCGGCCTGGGCACCGACGGACCTCCGCAGCCCAGCCCCGGCAACTGGATGGACGCCAGCAACAGCTCCACCAGCTCCGTTCAGACGCTGGACGGGATGGCCGGAGGGGACTTTGACCGGTGGTATGACCTGTGGGACGGAGCTGTTCAGGGGCAGGGTGGGGGCGCTGCAGGTGGTGGACTCTGATGCATCACACTGACCCAAAATGCAAGACACCGTCTTTTTTTCCCTTAAGTCTTCTTCTTTTTTTTGACCTTTTCAAAAAATTACTTTTTTCATGTGGGATCACCTTATAATTTCAGACTAGATTTTTAACTGCCCTGTTGTTGGAGCTTTGGTTTCTGATTGACAGTGGCATTTCCACTATCAGGCCCGTGTGAGCCTGTGCGGTCCATGAGGCAATTCGATTTATGCACCAAGGTTCTTTAGCCAGCTCATATATTTCTGGTGGAGCCTCAGGTGTGTTGTGGTGGCTATTTTTGTAGTGTAACGTTGCCTGTTTACACAGATGCTGAAGGATTTATGTGTGTGTCAAAATTGAATAAAGAGTTGCCCTGTTGGGCATAAACAGGATATTCAGTGTCCAAATAAACACAAAAAGGCCGTTACAACACAGCTGATGCTCCAATATATATATATATATATATGAGCTTGCTAAAGAGAACTATAATTATTATACTATTGCAAGGTTCAAAATATAAGTGGTGTTACAATCATGGAATGCACTGCAACAGCCAGTTCTCATCCCCTACCTGATGGATCTATCATTGCACATTTTCTTCAGCTCAAATATTTTGCAAACATTTCCATTTTTCATTATAGTGTTATGTTAGTTGGTAGAGTGTGTTTCACGGCACTGACCTGATACGGCTGATTTGGACCCCGCTAATCCTGAGCCACCTGGAGCTCAGGTCGTCCCACTTTGGCCCAAAGGGTTATCCCTAAGGAAACACAAATAACCCTGGCACATACTGACTCACCATCATTTGGTCTGAAAGTGGAAACCGCTGCTATTTTTTAGGATTACGTTTATACATAGCCTGTAGGTCAGGCACAATTATTTGCTTAATGGTACCGTCCGATCATTCAGATCGGTACTCATCAGCTATGAAAAGATAGTTCTCCCTTTGTACTCCTGAAACATTGATTGTTTATATTAGTGTGTTGCTCGGTCCGGGACCATTTTGCCTGGACCGCTAAAGGGCTGTGTGAGGAGCAATTTGCTGAATTTGACAAAAAGTGTATTGGATTAGAATTTTAGACCTTCAGTCCCTCAAGTATTCGTCCTTAAGGTCCGTATGGTGAAGTGCCCATGAACAAAGGATTCTCCTCAGTGGGTCATTCTGTAACAAATCAGATAAGGATTTTGCTGCACCGTCTGAGATTGTGTTCAAACCTTGTCTATGTCATGAATGGGTCCGTAAAACCAAGGGCTGTAAAATATTTCTGTTCAAAACCTGTCTTCATGTTTTTAAGCCCCCGGTATTATTTAAGTATGATATCCTGGAAAACACATTATCTGGAAAGGTCTGAGACGGTGCAGGAACCATTTTCCTGAATTATGTCTGATGAGATACGGAATGACCCACATTTAGTTCCTAAGATTCTTTTGTTAATGAGATGCTTTCATTACGAGTTAAGCATTCTGCCCTGCATATTTTGTCATCCTGCACTCAAACCATGTGGTCAGACAGAGGCTTCATGTAGCTGATGAGCCAAGGTTGGAGTGTTCCAGATAGCTTCAGTTCTTTGATGGCTTTATGTTTCTACACAGAAATACTGGCTTTATAGACAGCCATCTCAAAACCATTTTTGCCTATTAAGTTTATGAGTAAATTGCTGAAGTTCTTTATAATGTGGCATGTACTAATTCCGTCATTAGTCTTTCTTAGCAAGGTGTTTATTAAGATATGCCACAACCATGCTAAAATGCCTGAGTGTCTGTGGCAATTATTAATGATGTTGATGCATTAGTGGCATTAAAATAATTTAAAATGGCTAAACCAGTCCAAACACCTGCTTAAGGCAGGATTCAAAGGAGAAGGCTAAATTGCAGGAGTTTAGGTTTAGAGCAAATTTAATATGCATAACATGTTTTCTTGTGTTTTTTTTTTTTTACTTTTGGGTTGTGGTTGGAGAATAATCTATTTTTAGTGTCTGAAGTGAATGTTATGAATTGTGTGTGGATCCCCATGTCATCTATTGCCTCACTCCAGTATTGTTAGCTCTGTTACTTTCCAGTTCATCTGGGTCACTGTTTACTTGAATATAACTCTCAAGGTAAAATTCCAGACCTCTGCTACAAGCTGCTTTACGAATAGCCTACTGAAAACTTTTTAAGCCCAAACATTGGGAAAGCAACTTTGCTCTGGATCCATTTGTCTGGCCAGAACAATTGACAGGTAAAGAACGGGTTAAAAGAAAATATTTTAAGTCATTTTGGACAAATGCGTCTGCAAAATACTATAACCATAACCATATTTTGAGAGAGGATCCTTGTATTGTTATTGCTTTGTGTCAGGCCTTTCACTCTCAGAAAACAAAGGATACAGTTTTGAAACCTTTTCGTTTTCTGCCGGGTCTCTGGAAAACTCTTTAAAGCCAGGACTACGTAAACACTAATAACGCTGGTCTTTGATTGCCATCCAATCACAAACGATTATTTCAGAGCGTAGGATGTCCTGTCTAAGCCATGTCCTTCTGGAGTGTGTTTGGGAGTATACATTTTATTGCACCTCCATCTCCGATTGAACTTACAGAAATATTCTCCCAGCTATAACTCTTTCCACTCTTCCCCGCCCCAAACGTATAGCAATTTTCAGCCGAGAACTTCCTCAGTCCTGAGAGACCCTTGTTTTTTTTAGTTGATTCATTTTGTGTGTGCTCTTTGTGTGCTGGCCCTCTTCTGAAACAGGTCATGTTAAACCATTTCTGACTGGGCAATCCTCTTCGTCTGGCCTGGTGTTGTTTTGAAATCACAGCATTACCTTATTTTACGTGTGTCAAATCATTTTGCGTTCATTTGTGTGATGTAGCATTGTTCTGAGGTACCTGATTTTGGGAAAGTCTCTTAAATCTCTTGAGAGTTCCGTTTTCTGTTTGTCTCTCTCAGTTGTGTAAGATAAGGGCACCATCTGTAATATCAGAATTACCCCCCATGACTGTAAACAGAACAAGCCAAGGTGAATCTTTTTATATCTCGGTTGATTTGGTCCACGTCTTCAAAATAAACACCATATATTTATAGTGTGTCTTAACTGTTATATTTAGTTTTAATAATAGTATTGTATTGTCCTTATTTAACAATATTAAATTACAAATGCAAAAGGGAGAGCATATCTGTCTGTAATCATTAGTCATTTCAAGGACTCAACACTCCTACAGATCTTTTTTTTACATAATGTATGTACATCAACAAAAATACCCAGGAGGACTGACAACTTGTAGTTGAAAAAAAGTTTTTTACTTCATGTTTTTCATTTATGTTAGCATGACTTGGCATCCAAATGAAACTTTGAATGTTGTCATCATGTTACCCTAATATTAAAGAAAACAAGTTTCTAGTAATCTAGTTACATAAGCTTAGAAACCTGATTATAAATACAACAAGCAGCATGTTGGGCTATACATCAAAATAATATAGTGTTGTGCTTACTAGTGGGTTTAATTGGTGACCTTGAAAAAGAACACACCCAGAAGTATCTCTAACATCTAGAACATTACTCTTTTTTTAAGCAAGTGTTAATATAATGAAATAATAATAAAAGGGCCTGCCTGTTAGTCTTTTTCATCACCGATTGTGAAGTTTACCCACAGCGTCAGACTAAAAAAAAAAAAAAGCCACCTATTGTGTCTACATCCACACACAGTGGTGGGCACGGTGTGTGATTCATGTTGGCGCTGTGCCAGTGACTGATGCCCTGTGGTGGAGGTGGGGGGGGGGCATCAGTTCCACTGCGCTTTGTAGGTGACAGGCTCACGCTGGTTCTGAATCAGGTCGGCGCCCTCAATGATTCGCTTCATCATGGAGGCACACGTGATGAGCATGTGGCCGGCGGCCTGGAGAAGCATGGAGCCCATCCGAAGGGTCTCCCTGAGAAAATGACCACCCAGTCAGACCACTTCATCAAACTCAGACTCTATAATCATGTTGGGTTGTGTGTATTGCATGGGTGTGTGGAACTACAACCAGTAATATACCATTCTAAGCTTTTGTTTTGCATTAACACAGATTTTGTTGTAAGGAAGTGTAACCGTCAACCGGTGAAATACCATATAAAGCTTATATTGGTATTTGCCAATTTCTGATTCTATTCCTATGCCCACTCAGCCATTGACTCACCTCAGAAGTTTTTTGGGACCTAGGAACTGGAAGTCCGCTCCGACCGAGTACAGGCCTTGGAACGTGGCCATGACGCTGAGCGAGCCGAACACATCCTGTGGGCTGAGGCGGTAGAAGTCCAGGACGACGCGAGCGATGTCCTGGCCCTTCCTGGGTTTGCTCTCGGATGGTTTGATGCCGTTGCTCCTTGGAAGAGTCTGAAAAGTGGCGTTGCTTTGTGTTAGCACTACATCAAGATGACCCCAATTACAATGTCATAATTATACTGTAATCGTTGCTTGTGTGCATATCCTCTGTCTGATTCCATTATGTGGTATAACACATAATTACACAGCGGGATATGGAGCAAGGGACTTAAATGTGCACTGCATCAAGATGGACAGATTATCCCAATTACAGTCACATGATGATTATACTGTAATTATTGAGGAATCCACCTATGTGGCGTATGAGTATCGTCTGCTTAACATTCATTACTTGATAATACACGTGGTTTAACACATGATTACACAGGTTTATGGAGCAAGTGACTCAGATTTCTCAATACCTTGATGCCTTTGTAGGAGAGCAAGCACCATTGCCATAGTCAGTAAGCATATATCTAGTATTTATACTGTTGCTTCACATATTGCACAGTGGTTTGTATGTAAATGTGATACACATGCATTGCAGACACGTACAATGTGGGCTGTCCAAGTCTGCCCAGGCTCTAGGCCCATGAACACGGTGTTGTCCGGCAGGACGGTCAGGAACTCCTCCGAGTCCACCTCGGTTCCATCCTCCTCACACACTAGCAAGAAGAGAGAGGACAGCGCCAGCACCTCTGCCACCTGTAAGACGGAGTCGAAAAGGCCTGTCATCAAATGATGATAATGATTTCTCTTATATTCTTCGTTCTTGTGATAGTTTTGAGTTTTTCAAAAAGCGTTTAAAGATCTGTTTATGTATTTAACAAAAAAATCCTTAAATCACAGTTTATATCAATGATTATTGTTATTATGATGATTTGCTATTATTCTGTTAAAATTATTACTATAATTTACTATACTTTTTCATTATTACTATAATTTTTCATGTAGCCTATGACTATATAACATGTTACTTTTCAATGATAATTTTTATTGTTATTATTGTATGTCGTTTTGGATAAAAGCGTCTGCTAAGAACCAGAACAATAACGTGTGTGTGTGTGTGCGCGCGTGCCGCATTTGTCTGTGTGCGTGTGTGTGTGCATGTGGGACTGTGTCTATGCCAGTGGATGTATGGACAGTAGCAATGAATGTGAGCTCATTAGTGTCTTTACAGTGTAGTGCTAGTGAAGGCTTCTCCTCAGATGTCTGGTAGTTCAGCATTACTGACCTGAACTTACATACCAATCTGACCTACAGATGTCCAACAGACATACAGTTCTTCCCCTTCTGGTTTCTCACCTTCTCCCTCAGCTCCTGCAACGTTGTCGCGGTGATGCCCTTCCTAATTCCCCGGTCATGGGTGGTCACCTTGAATGGCCGCTGTGGGGGCGAGTACACCATACGAGAGACGGACCTGAAGGAGACAGAACCCAACGTCAGACTGAATCACTGAATCCGGAAGGAGAGAGAGAGAAAGAGAGAGAAAGAGAGCCTGTGTGAGTGTCAATGTCTTCAAGTGGCAGAGTCATTCCTGAATAAACTACACAGCAATACTAATAGCCAATCCACAAAGACTTCCAGACTAAACAGTGGCTGGGATTATCGTCTTATGACATTTTTTGAATTGATAAATAAAGTTGTTTTTTTTAGTGTAATGTTTAGGAATTTCGCAATAGACTAGTACCGGTACATTATATTGCTGTTACGCCATCAGAGTCTGATATGGTATGAGTTGTTACGCAAGACAGTATACTGAGAAATGAGAACCTAAGATTATCCATTCCATACCTGGAATGAGTACATGAACTACATACAATAAAAATATTATTAGGCAACAAATTGAAATAGATCTGATTGGTTGATTGAAAGTGTTCTGGTGTGAGGAGCAGTATTATTTCTAGAGTTGGTAGTAGTAGTATAGGGCAATTCCACAGAAAATTGACTTTTTGTCACATCCATAACGCCAGTGAAAGGCCATGGCATTTGTATGATGTGAATGATAACATTCATTGTTTGTGCATTTTTTCTCATGTACATTCTTCAGTCAAAAATAGCAAATGCTCAAATCTCATGTAATCATTCACATCATAGCCTACCATACCATCACATTTTATTGGCGTTAAGGATGTTACAAAAACGTAATTTTCCATGGAATTGCCCTAGTTGAATGTGGTAAAATGAAATTTAAAGGCAATGCCGTATGACAATGTTTGTTGTTGTAACCCCTATACATAATCCCTACATACAAACCTCTTTGTTTATTCTCTGTAAGATACTCACTTAAATAGTGATGATGTCGTTTCCATGTTTCTGTTGGTCAGAACTTTCCTTGGTTATTTAGTCTTTCTGTTGCTACTTTTCCACGCTGTTTCTCTTTAAAGTAGATTGTTTTTGAACCGCGAGTATGTCTTTAAGCTGATCAGAGATTTTTGGACTATTGTACTGATTGTACTTTGGAAGAGCTGGGGTGATAACCATGGGTGATAACACAAAGAGAGATGTCAGCGGGTGAAGTCCAGTAGTGTGGAATGCCAATGACAAAGTATGAGTGTGTGTGTGTGTGTGTGGGGGGGGGGGGGGGGGGGGGGGGATTTCATAGGTGGTGAATAAAAATAGACCACTTTGTACATAAGATGGCCAGGTAAGTCAATTAGCCAATGTCTGAGTGTTTTGAAACCAATTGACACCATGATATACCAAGATGTATAGAAGTGAACTTAACTTTCAACCTAAAGGCAAAGCCTGCCAGGATGAAAGGTAACTGACCCTGACAGAGGCTGAGAGAGCTACTCATAGAGCATCTCTCACAATAGGCCAACATCAAACTCTTTGCCCCACTCTATAGTGCTTTCTCACAGATTGGCTTTGCTATGATATTACAATATGTTAGACTTGTTTATTAATTTATACTTATAGGTAAACACATAGATATATATACAATATCTATGTATCTCTATGGGTAAACCCTTATGTATATGTCTATGCCTTATACCCTCCTTGTGTTTATTTTATGTTCATCGGTTTTATGTTCCTGGTCAAAAATGACTGCCTCAACTGATTATAAATCCATAATAATACGTTGAACTAAACAATATTGTAAAAGTAATGTTGCTGCTGCTGAAGTTAGTACTAATTAGTGGTAGCATGGACCAGGCACAGAGCAGACTCTGGCGCTCTCTAACAGTTAGTGCAAGGCGCCGGATGCGTAGACCAGTCACGGAGGCCATGGCTGAGGAAACAAAAATAAATCTAAGTCGTCGCCCCCCCCCTCCCCATGCCTATATTTTTCAAAGAAGATACTGGATGGTTAAATTCAACAAAATATGCTGCTACAGGATAATTCATATTTTTACATCTAATAGTACTTCTGTGCTCAGCAATGCATATTTTTAGAGCTCTGGTGGTTTTTCCCACATAAGATTTACCACAGGGACTTGTAGTAAGTATATGACTGATTTCGTATTACATGACATCGATAAATATAGATTAGATTAGATTAGATTCAACTTTAAGAAATATAATATAATTGCATTGACTACAAGTACCACACCTACGGTTCCCATCAGGAATAGGAGCGAGAGTGTTTGAGATGTAGAGCAATTGGGAGATATATAGGAGTGTACTAGTTGATCTCTGAGGTTTCTTCTCCTCCTGTATACCATTAACGGCTGTTCAATAAATTTCCCTTGCAATTCATTATCTGATTTCAG
Organism: Alosa sapidissima; assembly: GCF_018492685.1. Taxonomy (NCBI): domain Eukaryota; kingdom Metazoa; phylum Chordata; class Actinopteri; order Clupeiformes; family Clupeidae; genus Alosa; species Alosa sapidissima. The sequence goes on from NC_055974.1 coordinate 8,508,648, forward strand.
TATATACCAGTGTTTGTTTATAATTTTCTTTAATTTTACTGAATTTTTACAATATTTTGTGGAAAATATTATCTTACTGTTGGATTTCCTTTTATTTTTGTTTTGAAGTAAATCAGATCTTGGTATTGCATCTATTTTAGTAGCAGCATCATTTAGAACTGATTGATTATAACCTCTTTTTGTGAAATTATTCAGAATTTCTATGCTATTCCATCTAAAGTCCTCTGGTTTTTGGCAAATGCGCTTTACCCTGCATAATTGACTAAAGGTAAGGCTGTTCTTCAAGTGTCGAGGATGGTCCGAGTCTGCCTTTAGTAAGGTGTTTCTTGCTGTCAGTTTACGATACAGATCTGTGTATGTATGAGTGCCATAACGGACAATTCACAGGTCAGGAAAGCTATTTTTTTATCCATTGTCCATTGTATATGTATTGTAAGTATTCTGAACATGTATTTAAATATGAGAAGAACATTTCCAGTTCATTCAAAGATCCCTTAAACAGGCAGAAGACGTCATCCAAATATATTTTCCATAACATCAGGTTACTTTTAAAACTATGGTTTGAATAAATATGTTGCTCTTCAAATAGCCATGTATAAATTGAAAAAAGGATAAAAAGAACTACCCATGGGTACCCCACGCTTTTGTATATAAAATGTATTCTGAAACAACCAGTAGTTATATTGCAAGATCAATTTGGTCAATAGGTAATATTCCAATGCACCTCTCTTTTCACTAAGTTCTATTCCTAGATGCGAACTTGACAGGCAGAGCCAAAGATTCTAGAGCTCTGTTCTAGAATCTTTGGTCAGAGCTGAGGGCAACAAACGTAGAAGCATAGACTGTAAAAAATAGGAAGAAGGTAGGCTAACCCATAGACATAATATACATAGACGCCGCATTGGCTGCTGGAAACAAGAAATGCGGCCGCCATCTTGGACCGGTCATACTCCTCATTGCGTTGCAGCAGAAAACACAAGATGACAGCACTGTGCAGCATGTTCCTGCTCAAATCGGCGGACCATACTCGGGGGATTTACTTTTCACAAGTAAGATTTAACATTACCGTACTATTGGTTGTATTTTGTATTTTCGAACAATGTGGCCTGTATCATAGCTACATGTATGACCTTTGCAGCAAAAAAAACCGCGTGAAAATCTGTTCGGTATTCAGTGAGATATGATTAATTAAGTGTGCTGACAGCTCATTGCACCGGCCAAACAGATTACACTGAGTGGAGTGGATGACCGGTCCAAGATGGCGGCTCCAAATCTCGTCAGCGCTAGTAGGGAGCAGCGGTCGATGCGGCGTCTATGTATATTATGTCTATGGGCTAACCCTAGGCGTAGAAGGTCAAGAAGGTCGCGAGACATCTTTGTGACGTAATCATAGAAGAATTCCATAGTTACAAAGGAAAATCACTTAGCTTAGTTCTTTGGTTCTTGTCATGCGTGATGAAGTAGGCCTGTGTAGGCTAAACCAGCTAGTCAAGTATCTTTGGCTAAACTATCGAAAACGTTCAAATCCAACAACAATATGTAAATAGGTAGGCCCTTCGTTCCCCCTGCAAATAATGTTTTTTTTTTTTTTTTTTTTTTAAACTTATTATTTTCATTGTTGATATTTGATATTGATGGGGTTTTATTTCAAATAGGGCTACACAGGAAAGATGTTAAATTCCTCAAATTATTAGAATGCTTAATGTTGGCTTTTTCAACTTCAAAAACATTTTTGACTAACTATGTGATGTTCATTACATTTGTTTGGCTGACGCATTTTTTAGCCAAAGCGACTAACAACATGGTAAAAAAAAAACAACAAAAAAAACAGTTTAAATGTTCATATTCTGTAGGGTAGGCTAAACGACAAAAAGGACAAAAGCTTCTGAAAATATCATAATCATAAATTCTCTGCGCATATAGTTTTTTTTTTTAACATTGTTAATTATTAGCGTAGAGGTTAAGGCCACTTGTCTATGTTATTTAATGTTGGGTTTTTTAAATCCCGACATTGGTCCCTGTAGATTTGGTCATTCATTCCATTTAACCCCCTCCTTCTTTCTCTTTCAATAGCTTGGTAGCCTAACCGATTAATTCTGTAAACAAACGGGATTTAAGATGTCAGTAAGAAGACGTTCGATACTTTCAAAGGTATGTCTGCACAACATTTAATTTGATCCAAGTAGTATACAGTGAACGCAGTTAGTGTAACTGCCCTGGCCTATTTTCATTAGCATCCAGTAGACTAATGTAGCTAGCCTATTGATAATTTGCTCCTGAAACAATAATGATGCATGACAAATCTCCTCTCATTCCTGCAGAAAAAGTATGAGGACTCAGACAGACGGTGGGATATCTTAGGAAATGAGGATAGTGGGTACACAATATGCATGAAGGAGATCACTCTGTGTGAGGTAGGCCTAATGCTTTGCTGGTGAGGTTCATTAATTGTGTACTTAACAGATGCAATATGTAACATTGACTAAATGTTATGTCACTGTCACACCAAACAGTCTTTTTAAGAGACTACATCTGCTCTGACCTAATAAAGTGCCTACATCAGGCGAATTTAAATCTATCCAATGCTTCTGCTTGACGGGTTTCGATTGCAGACTTGGAGGGGAAATTTGAAACAGCTATAATCAAGTGGAAAAGGATTTTCTCAATCTACTACCTCTTACAGTTGACAGCTAACTTGTAGACAGGGGGGAAATCATCCTTTTGCAAGGTCAAAGTAACTACCACTGTCCATACAAAAGTCAAAGTCAAAGTCTGCTTTATTGTCAATTTCTTCACATGTCAAGACATACAAAGAGATCGAAATTACGTTTCCCACTATCCCACGGTGGAGACAAGACATATTTTACCAATTAAGTCCACAGACAAACATAAAATTCAAGTAAACAATATAAAAAGTAAATAATAAGGCACATACAATGAAGAAATAAGAGCAGCAAAATTTGGGTTGAAATTGTGCAATTGTGCATACAGTAGACAGTCAATATAATAGTGCAAAAGTCAGGCCAATAAATGGCTGAGGTAGTTCTGTTTGACCTTGAAGTATGCAAGTGGCATAGTGGTGCAAGTTATGTAAGAGCAGCAGAAGTGTGTTCAGAAGTGTTTTCAGGACAACAGGACAACAGGACAACAACAACAAGTTGCAAAGTGTGCAAGTGTACAAGTGGAGTAGTGCAAGTGGAGTAGTGCAAGGCAGCCATTGTGGGTCCAAAGTCCAGGATGTTATGTAGCTGAGGGTGGAGGGGGGAGAGGGGGGAGAGAGTTCAGCATCCTAACAGCCTGGTGTATGAAGCTGTTGGTGAGTGTGGTGGTGCGGGAGATCAGGCTTCTGTACCTCTTCCCAGAGGGCAGTAGATCAAACAAATTGTGAGCGGGGTGACTTGCATCACTCACAATTGTGGTTGCCTTGCAGGTGAGGTGGGTGGTGTAAATGTCCTTCAGGGAGGGGAGTGAAGCACCAATAATCCTTCCAGCTGTGTTCACTATGCGCTGCAGGGCTTTCCTGTTGTATTCAGTGCAGCTTCCGCCCCACACAGTGATACAGCTGGAGAGGATGCTCTCAATGGTGCCTCGGTAGAATGTGGTCATGATGGCTGGTTGAGCACTTGCTCGCCTGAGTTTCCGCAGGAAGTAGAGGCGGCGCTGAGCTTTCTTCGCCAGTGATGCAGTGTTGGTGGTCCAGGAGAGGTCTTCACTAATGTGCACACCCAGGAATTTGGTGCTGCTCACTCTCTCCACCACAGCACCAGTGTTGGAGAGAGTGAGCAATACAGCATACATCAGTGTGATGCTGTATTGGGTGGGCCTGATCCTCATCGGTAACTTGGCATCCTTTCAAAGACGTATTATGTGAAGGTCACACCGTATTATGTGAAGGTCACTATCTCTGTTCCTCTCTCCATCCTCCCAGGAAGATGACATCGACACAGAGAACTTTGTCTCCGAGGTGCTTGTGGGAGAGTTGCTGGAGCATTTCCTGTTTAAGTGCCTCATCCTCTTAGTCATCATCAGCAACGCCATCATCATCTCAATCCAGACGTCCAATCCAGTTTTCACCAAGGTTAGTGTCAAAGAGGCCTTTTCTGTACAGCAAGACGTACCGGAATACATCTTCATTATATTTGTAAAAAGATGCCTTTTGCTTTTCACAACTTTTGTTGCAGAAATATGAAATTCCATTCAGTGTATGCGAACACATAATTCTCAGTGCTTTCACCTGGGAGATCCTGGTCAAGTGGTTCTATGGCTTTGCAGTTTTCTGGAGGGTACTGTACATGCTTATGTTCAAATCACTGCCGCTGAATGCATGACATACACAATGAGAATATCTTATTTGATTTTCATTTCTTATAAAACATGTCAGTCATGAACAATTACGCTGCTTGAAATATGCCTTTGCAAAGAGTGGTAGTCTAAATTGAACCACCCCAATAAAAAACCTCTGTCATTTCAGAATGGGTGGAACATACTGGATTGCGTAGTAACAGCAGCTCTGTTACTGGGACCTATGATCTTTCCGCAGGGGAGAAGTGTCTTCAAGGTCATGAGGTAATAATCATCAAACAGTGTTTCTGACTGTCGTCCACTCTATGCAGAAGGATATGCAGATTCTCAGCATGACCAGATTGTAAAATAATGGGGGAAGTTGTTTGATATTCTAAGTAGGCTACCCAAGCTACGTTGCTTTCCAGGGTGCTTCGTGTGATTCGAAGCGTCAGCAACTTCGCCAGCATGCGCGGCGTGGCCAGGATGATGCAGGTCATCTGGCAATCTATCCCCGACTTGGCAAACATCTTCCTGCTCCTCATCGTTATCATGCTGGTACACATCATCTATCTGCTAAACCATGCCCATCCACCCATCCCTCTGTAAAGCCATCCATTCTACCTCACATGGCCACATTATTTCTATGTTTGGTGCGGTGTTATGTACTTGCCTTTGCTGTTTTAGGCTGTGGTGTGTTTGGTGCGTTGTTATGTACTTGCCTTTGATGTTTTAGGCTGTAGTGTGTTTGGTGCGGTGTTATGTACTTGCCTTTGCTGTGTTGGCCTGTGGTGCAGGTCTTTGCTGTGTTTGGAGTCACTTTGTTCAGCACTGCTGTGCCGTCGGCGTTTGGCGACCTCACGTCATCCCTCTACACCCTATTTGTCTGCATCACTCAAGACGGATGGATGGACATTTATAACAGATTCAAAGAGTGAGTATCAGCAAAACAAAAGCATTTGTGTTTTCACAAGATACTGATTAATCAGAGGCATTTATGTGTAAACCTTTAAAAACACACCATTACGTACGAATTTCCACAAAAAAAAAAGTTGTTTTATGACAGCGGCCATTCATTATTTTTGACCACTGATTTGTATGTGTTGGAATTCTGTATTTACCTTTAATTGCATTTCCAGGGTTGGACAATCACAGCTGTACGGCGCTTCAGTGTACTTCTTCATCTTCCTCACCATCGGCGCCTTCATCTTTGGCAACCTCTTTGGTGCCGTGGTAACCATCAACTTAGAGATGTCCATGACTGACATGGATGAAAAAAGTGGCGAGAACCCATTGATGGTGAGTCACACATCCCGAGCCCAACATCAGGCCTTATATTTGATATCTGGATCAGGAGATTTAACATGACAACAAGACCATATTACATGTAATACAGTGCATTGTAATGCAACAAATTCAAAAAATTAGCTCTGAGAGATATCATATTTTTAGCTAGGTTCCTGTACATGGATGAAGTCAGGCTTGTGCAAAATTCAGAATTGAATTGAGAATGACTCCTAAATTCCAATTCAATTCTTGAATTTGAATTGAATTTGAATTGAGGTCCAAAATAGGATGTATAATTACAATTTGAATTTGAATTAAAGGAAGTAGAATTGAAATTCAATGAAATTCGAAGAATAAACATAATTTAAGGGTAGTGCTTAACAATGAAGCTTCACAGTATATGTCAGATATGATTGCATCAAACATACAACTTATAAATTAAAACAGTAACCAATTACATTTCCAAAGTAGTCTTCCCAAAACTGAATGTATGTGAGATTCAACACATTCTTTCTGTTGTGTGACTGTGGTATTGCCGTGAATTTAATTCCACATCCTGTCATTCCAATTCCAATTCAAATTCAACTTCCTGTGGAGCAGAGCCAATTCAATTCAAATTCCAATTCATGAATTGAATGAAGGCCAATTCTAAAATTCGGAATTTTGCACAGGCCTGGATGAAGTGTGTCTACAAAGCTGACTGCAAAGTTAGGGCAGTATAAGGCCATATGACTTCTGTTTATTGTTTTTTCAAATTAACAAACAAACCGTGAGGTCTGAATGTAAATTGAGATGTTACAAAAACATTTAGAAGAAACATTATATATATATTAGGAATGTAACGATTACCGGTATAATGGTAAACCGCGATAAAAATGTTGACGATAATAAGTACCGTTTTCATTTCAAACATCATGATTATCACTGTTGATTACCGCGGTGTGGAAACCGTGTGTTTAATCCTTCCCAGCTTCATCAGAGCCTGCTTTTGACATACAGTAGGCCTGGTACAATGGAACAAAACTGGTACCCTACTGATTCTGTTGTCTAATTGATGGTTTTAACTACGATTTTGATTAGGCTACACCTGATTTTAAAAGGCGGAACTTTTTCACCGCAAAACGTGCACTGTATCATGTTGCCACTCTGCGTCTTTTTATGTTCACGTCCACATTAAATCCATTCCACTCACGTTATCAGGAGAATACAGTAGCCTAAAGTTTTATTTTGAACGCTTATTGGTCTCACTCATTGCATCCAAATAACAGAAATAGCAAACTCCAAGTTATGGTAGGGCAAGTTAAGCTATAAGCACATAGCCAATTAAACATTAAGAAAAAAGTGAATGGGACACTTTTAGAAACTATTTCAGCTTGTGTAGGCCTATCAGTTCTTTCTGAACATGTTGAACACACTTTTAGAAATACCGTGATAATACCGAAAACCGTGATAATTTTGGTCACTATAACCGTGAGGTTAAATTTTCATACCGTTACATCCCTAATATATATATATAAATTCTGCAGATATTTTCACTGATGTTTTCCTTTAGTCTAGGACAGGACTTAATCCATGGATGGAAAAAGATCCATTATGTTTTGTTCTCTTTCTGCCTTAACCTATTTCACCCATGCCACTTCTAAAACAGATCTTGCCTGAGGAGAATACCCTACAGATGGACACCATGGTCCATGTGGAGAAGGTGGTGACCAAGACCAAAATGACCAAGAGGCAGAAGCCGTGGAAAGGCACCTTTGTGGAGAGCCTGAGGATGGAGACATTCGAGGAGCTTCTCCTTGTCTTGTCCACCATGCAGACCAACATGATGGAGTACAAGTCGATTCGCCAGAAGCTGGATAAGTAGGTTGATCCTGCATGTGATTTAGCATTTTTATTTTCAGACATACAAAGGAAAAGTGTTACAACCTTGTGGTATACTGTAGGTAGGATAGTTTCCACATCAAAATTAAAAAATAAATAAATAAATAATTAATTAAAATTATTAAAAATTATTAAAAATTAATTAATTAAAATTATTCAAAATTAATGCAGTCTCATGTGTGTTGAATGTAGTGATCTGTTTCTTGGTTTGGAAAATTCGAACCAATTAGATCTGATTGAAATGCTCTGGTGGTATGACCTTAACCCTTAGAACCCGATTGACGCAAAGTGCGACAAAAAACACACCCTTTCTTCTCTGTTACATTGCTCCACAACTGTTCATCGCAGCGAGATTAAACCTTTATTGCGTGACAGAGCAAAAGTGGGGTTTTCCAACGAGACCACGCACTTGTCTGTACGTTAAAGTATGAAAATAAAAAAAAAATCATGAAATTAAATCAAATTGCATCATATTTACAGTCTATACTTCTCTGCGTTCACCTGCGCACCCATTACTCTCGTTTGAATTACTTGCGAACCCGTGAACGCATAGATATGGAAAGCATATCAGTATATATAGTTTTTTAATAACTTGCTATGTTCCATAAATGAAATGATAATTTAAAAGCTGCATTTTGTGTTTTGCTCAAATATTTGGATGATCTGAAACATTTAAGTGTGACAAATATAGACAAAAATAGAAGAAATTTGGTAAAGGGGCAAATACTTTTTCACAGTACTGTACTATATGTCTGAAGGCTATGTTTGCACAGCCTAGTCATGACTATTTATACTATTTATTACTACTTATACTATTTGAATGACTAATTCCTGGCCACTGGCTGTAGGATTGTGGAGGAGGTGCACAGCCTCCCCTTCAACAGGGAACAGGAAAACGCTGTGATCATGCGTGACCAAAGAGCTGCAGTACTGAAAAACACCATCCTGAAGGATGACATTGCCATGGGACGCACTGGAGACATGCTGTCCACACTGATGACCCTGGAGAAGGTAGGAGAGACCAAAGATTCTAGAACAGAGCTCCGCTCTAGAATCTTTTGGAGAGACTGTGGGAATCATTTGTACAGTGTATAACAGGGCTGCAACCAACGATTATTTTCATAACTGATTCATCTGTTAAAGACACCCTTGACACTTTTTTTATTTACCTTAACATAACATTTCCAAAATCATTTTGATGGCACATAACCTCATAACATTTAGGGGCAGCCGTGGCCTACTGGTTAGCGCTTCGGACTTGTAACTGGAGGGTTGCCGGTTCGAGCCCCGACCAGTAGGCGCGGCTGGAGTGCCCTTGAGCAAGGCAACTACTGTAACCCCTCACTGCTCCCCGAGCGCCGCTGTTGTTGCAAGCAGCTCACTGTGCCGGGATTAGTGTGTGCTTCACCTCACTGTGTGTTGTTCACTGTGTGCTGAGTGTGTTTCACTAATTCACAGATTGGGATAAATGCAGAGACCAAAGTTCCCTCACGGGATCAAAAGAGTATATATACTTATACTTATACTTAACATGACAAACGGCACTTCTGCCATTGTCTGAGTGGCCCTTTATAGGCGATTACCGACCTAGCAACTTTCTGTGTGAGGGCAGGCCTGAGATTACCTGGTGTATATTAAACACATGGATCCAATTAAATATTTGAATGAAAAAAGATTAATTAATATCAAGTTGTGTGTGACTATTACATTAGGAAATCACAGTTTTGGTGTTTATCTATCTGGACAAAACATAACAACAAATATACTACACTCTCCACTATTCTTATTCCTGATGTTGCTTTCCAATGTCCACATGATCTGGTTTTGTGTGCTCTGTATTCACAGGCTCACGTTATTAACTCTGGCACGGACTCCCCGGCTATGTTCCAGAAAGGTCTGCGCCATGAAGCTATGCGGAGAATGTCTGTAGCCCAAGATAACAAGCCACCACAAGCTAAAAGTGATGCCTCCTCAAAAACCCCTCAACCAAAAGAAGAAACAGCTGAAAGCAGCACCAAGCACAAATAAGGCATTGCTGCAATATGTACTTCTTCACTAAATAAATACTGTAGCTAGATATATCTACTAGGGTTAACAAGACACATCTGTAATTAAATTAAATGGTGAGCAACTAAATACAATCCTCGAAGATGTTAATGTAAATGTAATGTTATATTGTTTGATTGTCATAATTGATTGATCAGGGTTGAGGGGCCAAACTAAACTAACATTACAATCTGTCTGTTGGCCTTGTCAAACACTGTGTCAGGGCCTTATCATGGTTTCCAAATAATAATAATAATAGCCAAATTATTATTATTATTACAAGGATACAAGGAAGTTTGCAGTGAATGTAGAAGAATGCAGTGAAATTATGTCTGGTGTCAGCCTATTTGTGCATTTAAGTGCAGTAGAAGAGGGGTTTAGTAGATTAAGTGGCAAGGGCTGCATAAGAAAGGTGGGGGAGGATTGGGATTGGGCGGGGGGCACCAACAAGGAGCTCCCAAGAGCAACAGGGGCAAAGAAAAACTCCCTTACCAAGGAAGAAACCTTGGGCAGATCCACAGCTCAAGGGGCTAACCCAACTGCCAGGGGTCTTGGTGTGTGTGTTGGGGGGATGACAGGGGAGATGGGATAGTGTGCAATATGTAATCTGTGTGTATATGTGCAATCTGCTGTGTATGTAGGGAGAGGGCAGTGTGCAATATGTGTGTTGGAGAAGCTTCTTCATGAGACAGTGTGCTGTGTATTGGGGGGGGGGGGGCAGTGTACTGCAAGTATGGTGCAGGGACTTACTATTGCAAGCAGAGTACTGTATGTATGATGTATGTGAGTGATGACAGTGAAGATGTGTGTGTGGGCGGGAGGGGAGTGGAGCAGTGACTGTGTGTGTGTAGTGTGTGTGTGGGTAGGTGGGGGCAGTGTGCTGTAAGTATGTAGAGGATGTGTGTTGGAGAAGATCCTGAAGACAATGTGCTGTGTATGTAGGGAAGGGGGGGGGGGGGGGCAGTGTGCAGCAAGTATGTAGAGGAGGCATACTGTAGCAAGCAGTGTGCTGTATGTATGTGAGGTGATGACAGTGATGATGTAAGTGTGTGTGTTTTTTGTGTGTGAGTTGGGGATGGGGGTGGGGGGGGCAGAAAGGCTAGGCAATCAAGGACATGGGTAGATGGAGGAGAAATCAAAAATAATAAATAAAAAGTTCTATGGAGATGTGCAAACATTGGAGAAAGTCAGATATGTGTGTGTGTGTGTGTGTGTTTTGACGTGTGATGAAATAAGAAAAATAAATAAAAGGTCTGTAGCATATGGAGAGGGATGTAAAAGTGCTAAAAGTGTTGTAGGTGTGTGTGTGTGTGTGTGTGGGGGGGGGGGGGGGGGGTCATGAGTGCTGAGGAGTGAATGAGTGCAAAGTCAGTATAGTGTGAGTTCAGAGTTGGGAAATGTTTGAGAGTGCTGAGGAGTGAATGTGTGCAAAGTCAGTATAGTGTGAGTTCAGAGTTCGGATGGCCTGGGGATAAAAACTTCTCCTGAGTCTCTCAGTTCTGGCTTTGTGACTACATAGACGTCTTCTTGATTTCAGCGGTAGGAATAATCCATTGTTAGGATGAGAAGAGTCCTTCAGAATCTTTTGGGCTCTTAGGAGTACTCTTCTGGAATAGATATCTTGTAGAGCAGGGAGTTGAGTTCTTATAGTACGTTCAGCTGAGCGCACTACTCTCTGCAGAGTACTACAATCTCTAACTGTGGAGTTCCCATTCCAGGTGCTACCAGTTAGAACACTCTCAACCGCTGAAGTGTAGAAGGCCTTCATGATGGATGTAGAAACTTTGAATTTCCTTAGCTGACGAAGGAAGTAGAGTCGTTATCTGGACTTCTTCAGAACATGAGTGTTAACAGTCCATGTTAAGTCTTCAGTAATGTGGACACCAAGGTATTTAAAACTTGTGACTCTCTACAGGTTGCCCGCTGATCATTAGTGGGGTGTAACTGTAGTTCTGCTGCTGCCTTCTGTAATCCACTACCATTTCCTTGGTTTTATTGATATTCAGTGTCAAGCTGTTAGATTGACACCACTGTGCCACCTCATCAACCTGATCCATGTAGAGCTGTTCATTGTTGTTACTAATCAGGCCCAAGATTACTGTGTCATCTGCAAACTTAATGATGGAGGTATGACTACTGTTGGCTTTGCAGTCATGTGTGTAGATGTTGTACAGCAGTGGACTCAAAACACAGCCTTGGGGAGCACCAGTGCTGATGGTTAATGAGTCAGATGTCAGACCCCCCACTCTAACCTAACTATCTAATTATATTATTAACCTCTAACTATCTAATTATTATTATTATTATTATTATTATTATTATTATTCTCCTAGCAATTTGGAAATGTTTTAAAAACCTTTATGATCCACTGACACTATACCTTTTGATGACTGATGGTGTTTTGGGATCAAGACACGTCAATTTCACTCTGTTGGAGAAAATTAATTGAGATAAGCATGCCATATTTTACAGTGAAAATCAGCTAACTATGAATTAATGGATGGATACAGAACTGAAATGATAGTATGGCCATGAAGACAATATTGTGGATTTCACTTTTTTACCAGGACACCTGACTGTCACCGACAGGACTTTTATCTTGAAATGTTCAAAAGATTTGCCGGAAGTCTAAATGACCGGAACTGATGTTTCCCGGTAAATTTGGACTAAGCGCGCAAAGGTAGCAGGAACTCTTTAGGTTCCCCTGAAAAAGTTGTTGATAAACAAAAGTACAAGTTCCAAAACCAGCAACTGTAAACGACCGAGCTAATGTTATTCTATTTTTGGCTCATGATAGCTTGGTATAGATAGCTATATAAAAGCTTATTTGTTTTGGAGTATCCAGACGAGAACAACCCAGGACCGATGATGGATATCGAGGGTAATTAGCCTACACTATCAACATTTCCATATTTTGTTGTAAATAAGCAAACAGCTTTGTTAGGATTCTTTGTTACGCGTGATAGGATAACATTAAATTGACGTGACGTTCATGCAATGACTTAAACTTAGCACTGACTAGCTAGCATACTGTAGCCTACGTTTGTTTGCCACTGTCTCAGTTGAGACCCAACTAAATCAACAACGTGTACGATAACGTTAAACAATTTAAAGTCTGTACTAAATGTCTCCTGACTTTTGAAAGGCCCTAGATTTCGGAAAAATCTGCATTAAGTGTGATATTAAGGGTATTAAAAAAAAAATCCATTTGGTATCAGTCAGTATTTCCTCTTAAAATACATCAGTTTATTAATGTTTTCCCTTATTTTGTTGTTCTCAAAACACCTGCAACTACATGCATTTATTCTGTGAATGGGACTTGGTACAATATTGGTGCTTTACACATTAAGCTTAAATATCCATAGCATCTATTCTAGTTCCACATAGATTTTTATGGTCCTACTAGCTACCCCACATACCATTTCAGTTGCTTGAAAATGACACACAAATACAAACACGCCTTGTTTTATCATTATTATTGTCATGGTCATTTGATGTGGAGACTTTACATTAACAAATTATTATATTTCTAAAGAAAATACTGATTGATGGCAGGCGTGTCACAATAAAGGGGTTTTGAGACCCTCGATTTTTTCTGAAACTAGGGACTTCTATAAAACCATTGAGACTGTGGTACAAACTTTTAATGATTGAATAGTACGGAGAACATGTTTGTTTTCCATTCTACAAAGTTTGGTCAGGCTAGGAATAATACCTTTTAAGATATGAATGTCAAAACATGGCCTCCAAGATAAGGCCTTTTAGAGAGTGTTTACAATCAAAGGCAAAAAGACTGAAAACAATAGAATTGAACAAAAATATTTTGCAGGTTTTTAGTTATGGAACTTAAACATTGTGTAGGCAAACTTTGAGGAAATTCGGAGTCGGTACCTTTATATGGCTCTGGGTTTACCATTATACCGGTAATCGTTACATCCCTAATTGAATGGTAGGTCTGCAACTTGTTAGTGGTAGCCTAACTCTAATCATCCATTGCAGTTTTGACTATGATATGTTGTCAGCTGTACATCGATCGTCCCATTGTCCAAATCCTCAGTGTTGTGGTGGCTACAGTCCACTGGACCGATCACTTTTCCTTTTACCGGCCCAGTTCCCTGATGGATGTGCCTCCTCATAGGTTCATCTGTCCCCGTCTTCTCCCTTTGTCTTCTGGCCCCGCCTCTACGCCTGATGTCGGCTGCGATGTGGAAGGCGATGTTACAGCAGGACGTGAGCCAGTATGGGAGGCTGGAGGAGTGTATAACCTCTATCTGTCACAGTGTTCCCGGGCTGCTGGACTATAGACACTATGTCAAGCTAGTACTGGGCCTGAGGTCTCGGGTAAGGCACTTTGTGTGTGTGGGTGTGTGGTTTTGGCTAGTGGCAAGGATGTGAGTTTATAATGCAGTGCTGTAGTATTGTTTTATTGTAGGAATATCATCTGTCATAATGACCAATGCATCTCTCGTCAGGGTGCAATAGGTAGCAGAGTCGGTCTCTAAAATATTTTCTTTCGGTCTCTAGTTGATTTTAGAGTTGTGCCGGGACCCTGAAGCGCTTGCCACAACAGCCATCCTCACACATCTAGAAAGGCTACCAGCGCTAGTCCAGTCTGCCCCTAACAGGCCGGTGAGTTGTATGCTTGGCTGGTAGCATTGCTGGTTGCATGCTCTGGGACTATACATACAGCTTTGATTGTTAATTTAACCAGGTTAATTTAACAAGTGTTTATTTTCCTATCAGTTTTTAAATCAATACACTGAGGCCAAAACATTTATGTTCATGTAAATATTCTGAAAGAGATTTGTTTGTGCCTCCTTTTAGAAAAGGGATTTGAAAGTTGAAATGACATTAAGCAACTTCGAGAATTTAGTCCAGACCCTCCTTGATGACCCTGAAGAGAGAGAGCTATTTTACCAGGTGAGACAAGGAATCTCTACCAGTGAAAATAATTGACTTCCCACTGTGACATGCCAACAGTTTTTTTTTTTTTTGCATCAATTCTTGCAACTGTAGGAAGAGTTTCCCAAACAGTATGGCGCACAATATGACCGAGCCCTGGAGAAACTTATGTGGGAGTTCTTGAGCAGACTGGACCAACTATTACCAGTTCCAGATTTGGCACAGGTATGATGCATACTCAGCAGAGGTTTATAAGGAGCTTTTGTCATCTGTCATTCAAAGAGCAGCACACAAAACAAAGATGCATATTATTGGATTTCTGAAAATATTCCATACGCCGATATTTTCAAACTTATTTTGGCCGATACAAATTAAACAAAATAATCCTTTAATTTAATTTGTAAAAAACCTTTAAGGGTCTTTCGTGTACTATAATTAGCCTTATACTCTTATTTTGATGGACTAGTAGTCGCAGATACGGGCATAAATATTCCCCCCCATAAATGCAAATAGGCTGACACCAAACATAATTTCACTGCATTTCTTACATCCAGTAACTATATGCATGTGACCATAAACTTCCTTGTATCCTTGTAAAATATGCGACAGCCGTGGCGCCTGCACCGTGCGCCGGCGACCCGGGTTCGGTTCCCGCCCTGTGGTCCAGATCCCACCCCGGCTCTCTCCCATTCGCTTCCTGTCGTTCCCCACTGTCCTATCCGCAATAGGGGCATAGAAGCCCCCAAAAAATATACTTAAAAAAAAAATATATATATATATGACATTTTCAAATAGAAATGTAGATCTCATTTCAGATTTGTATGATGCTTCATCTGAAACCCTAATAGGTTGTGCCAATATATAAGGAATATCGGCAGAAGTTCTCATATCTGCTGATGCTGATAATACAAATTTTAAGCAGTTATCTGCCGATACTTATGTCCTACTGATAATATGCATCCCTGTGCAAAAATGATCTAAAGTTTCAAATTTGAATGCACCTCTGTATTTGAAGCATTGTGTAGTGTTTCGCTTTGTTGTCGCTTTAAAATTCTTCCATTAAAGGGCCTTTGTGTCAGCTCACCCTATAAGCTTTAGGAAACTGCCTGCCTCAGAGGCTGCTCTGTGTTGTGTGTCTCAGACGGTGTCGTGGCTGGCGAATGCCCCGGCGGTCCTCGACGAGTGTGCCAAGTCCGCTACTCCGCCTCAGCTCCTCAGAAACCTCCTGCAGCATGAGCTTGTCCTCGGTCATACTGGCCCAGGGGGTAGGTGCAGCTATGCCTGTGTCAGCACAACACCACTATGCACCAGTGCTTCACCATTATCTAGGATGTTTAGTCTGTGGATATGGCTGTGTTGAGAAATAATATTATACAGTATGTGATAATTACGGTATTAAATGAGTAACTTGAAAAACTATGAAATGGTTTATGATTTGTTTTTCAACTTGTCTTACTTATTAGCTTTTGGGTTTGCCTCACCTTTTCTGTAAATGACAAACTTGTTGTTGTTGTTGTTGTTGTTGTTGTTAGTATCCATACCTCCCCGCTCAGGAGATGATGTCTACTCAACGTCCCTCCCTCCCTCTGGCCATATCCAAGAAACTCATCAGCCAGGATCTGACCAAACTGCCGGCCGCTCAGTTCCATCGCCGCCAAAGTCCTATCAACAACAACAGATGCAAACCAGTTCACCCATCGACCCTGTGATTGGCTCCATATCGTTGATGGACATCCAGTCAGCTGTAGCATGTGCCGGGCTCAGAGAGAAGGGTTGTCACCCTGAGCTCACCTCACATTGTGATGTGGAACCTGACGCACCAGCCCAAGGCTTCACCAACATCAGACAGAGAACTCATTCAAGACCTGCCGAGGCTGCTGGGGAAGAGGAGGAACATGTCCGGAGCGAGAATGACCATGTCCGGAGCGAGAATGACCGTGTCCGGAGTGAGAATGACCCCATCAGAGTCCATGACTGTAGAGTGGTCCGGAAGAGGGGAAGACCACGAAAGGGAAATGCACTGATAGACCAGGCTGACAGGGCAGCGATGGAGAGGACAGAGAAAATGGTCACTAGCGCGATGACCCAAGAAGAGGACAGGACGTCTCTACTGCCCTCCTGTTTGAAACGTCAGCCGAGAGTGGTCCTCCGGCGAGTGGACGAGACAAAGGTCACGAAGCAGAGAGATGGTGGGATCGCAGACATCACACAGAAAAGGGACATCTCGATGTTGACCTCCTGCACGAGACGCCAGCTGAGGGTGGTCATCCGGCGGCTAGACATGTCGTCTCCTGCCATTCAGGCACTCTTAAAACAACCTCTAGTAGCCGTGCCTGAATGCCAAACGCAGAGTCCTTCCACAAAAACAAAAGGACATGTGACTGTGAAGAAGAGGAAGAGAAAGACGAAGAGAGTGGGCCACCGGTCATCTTCTGAAAAGACATTGCTGGGCTCAGAAAATAAAGAGTAAGGCTGAAGTTGTGTCTTAACGTAAGGCTTTGGCAGTGAGCACGTAGTATTTTCAAATCCTGCTCCTGCTTGTCTTGTTAGATGACACTAGGGTTTGGCTTATTTATGACCTAAATAACTAAGATTTACATTGAGGACAGTAAATCCAAAATCATTTCTAATGTTTTGTAACGAAGTTTCCAAATTACACTTCAGAAAATGCCTTTAAGTCAATACACATATGTAAACAAACAGATCATGAGGTTTACCAGGACACCAATAGTGAAAATGATTATAAAATATATTAGAGAAATTATGGTTTCTGTGTTAAAAATCAGACTAATCACATACAGACTAATCTATTACAGTAAATTAATCATGGTAGGGTATAAATGCTGTATTTGTACATGTTTTGACCAAAAACGGGCATTGCTGTGGGTTACCAGGTGTAGGATGAAGACATACAGTATAATACTAAATCCATGTGATGTGCAACCACTGAACCAACTGTTTCGGAGATGTTATTGATTTTTTACATATATAGTTAGGTAGACACCAATGTTTTAAACGTATATGTTTTAATATCTTCATGTTCTAAAAGCCTTTTAATGTAATTTATATAACTTGCTTGAAGTGATTTAAAATATGCCAATAAATGGGTTATTTTGTAATCCTCAGGAACATTGAAGGACTCCAAATCATTTCCCAAAGGACAAATAGCCCAGGTGACCATTCACTCTGCAGTTACATTTGTTCCTTTCTGACATCTGGTGTGCGTTTCAGATCGCAAACATAGGGCGAAGGTTTGCAAGCAGGTTTCTGACGAACACTTGCAAACAGTCTGAGGAGGTAGTTCTCTGCAAACATACAGTGGAGCTGGGCGAAGTGTTACTCTTCCAATGGAATGTTTCAGATGTAACTGTTCTAAGAAAACATGTTTGCCATGTTCGCCACTGTTTGCCAAATTTGAATGCACCTCTGTATTTGAGGCATCTTACTGCATAAGTAAGGTGTCATTTCAGTATGAGTACTCAAGGCCTGGGTGGGTTCACCACCATTTGGGCTTCAGTTTTTTTTTTTTTTTTTTAAGTAAAGCTTCCTCTTTCTTCAGGTTGTTTTTGTAGTTGTTTTTTTGGTTTCATGTAATACTCTCAGGGTTCCTCTTTCCTCAGGTTGCTTTTGTAGTTGTTTTTTTAGTAGCATGTAATACTCTCAGGGTTCCCCAGGTCATCTGTTGGGGATCTGCTCAGCAGGTGTTTTTGCAAGATTGTTTGTAAGGTTATTTAGAACTGTTGTTTAGCTAAGCTAAGTAGCCAATGCAGCTACATACAGAGGCAAATATGTCTTCTGTAGAAGGACAATCGATCCAGATCTAAGTAATGCCTTACACTGGCCCACCAACCTCAACTGAATCCCTCCCTCCCTTTTCCTAGTTAGGGCACTGGCAGCTGCTGAATCTGGAGAGGAAATGGTCGCCGATTCAGAGGATGAATCCCCAAACCGTTTCAGGGTAATGGCAAAACAAAGCAGATGTGACCTACCATAAGTGCAATGGTGAACATAACACAGTACCTCAGTGACTCAGATACAGTGCTACACGCAGTACAGCTTTACCGCGTATTACCTGACAACTAGTCCATCAACCTGATAATTGTTACTTCCTGAGTTTGTTTTCATGTGTCTTGTTTTCAGCTGTTCCTGAAACGTTACTACAGGACAAAGCACAACACCTTTGTACCAACGCTAGAGGAGTTTGTGATGCCGCGTCGACGTGATCTGTCTCCTGGCACAGGACAAAGGCAGTGACCCATACTGAAAGGGTAACAATTTCCTCTGCAGATGGACTCCGATGATTAAGCTCTCTCACTTATCAGCATTAATCTGGAGAGCTGAATCTCAGGGCTCTCATGGCTAAGAACTGATGGCTGGCTGTTTTTTATATATGCATTATGCTATTATGCTTTTTACATGCCCTTGTACATGCCCTTGAAGGACCATGGTGGGAATTATATATTAGAGGTTAAAGTTTATTTTTAGAGCTCCTTTTGCATTCCTTGGAATATTTTTGCATTCCCTCCCAAGTTTTGCACTGCCTTGCAATAGTTTTCCATTCCTTTGCAAAACTGATTGCGAGGGAACACAATAGAAGCTCGAAAGAATAAATACCCACCCCATTAAAATTTTTTATCTATTTCCACCATGGTCCTTCGACGGCTCCGTAGCTTTCAAACCTCGTCACTTCCGCACTTCTTTAGCTATGTTACTTCCTACCTAACTTGTATTTTTTTACTGATACGACTATCTTCTTGCATCTACATACTATGTATTTGACTTCCTACAAATCCCTACTTTTGAATTCCTAAACTACCTAAATGACTTTAATATAATAATGAGTAAATAAAGTCTTTCCTTATTTATTTATTTTTTTGATTTGCATTGTTCATTGTTCAGATTAATCTAATTAATCCAATTTGTAACACATTCAACTGCGTTGAAGTGCAGGAATACCTTGTGCTACATTGTGGAATTTGGTCCACATGAATCTTACTTCCTCGTTAAGCATTGACATTATTTCAAGTCAACAAAACAAGTGGAGCAGTTTATTAGTTTGTCATTTTCTGTGCAGAGGACAGATTTGTTTTTTGAACAGACTGTTACAAACAGTACGATTATTGATAATATCACAGGCAGAATCATACTCCGGTTGATTTGGTAACTTTCAGAAATGTTTTGAATTCAAAAATCAACTCGAGTGAAAAGTGATCAACCACATAGACCCAGTGTGTGTAAAAACATTTCCCTGAAATGCTCTAGATAGCCATCGTAATCTTGTCTCCAGTGGCTCCACGTCCACCTGGTGGAGTGGTCACCACTAATAAGGCAGTATGCAGTATCCCAAATCTGTTGTAGACCACCCCCTTGGTAACACAAAGCTACACTTGGAGACTGTACTAGATTAATCTGATCAGAAATAATTTGCGCTGTTTTTCATCACACATGCGCACACACACACACACACACACACTTAGAGTCTACAGCCCATTCCTCCAGTGACTGTTATGGTTTCCCCAGTGATATAGGCAGCGTCATCGGAACAGAGGAAGGCGATGACTCCACCAATGTCTTTTGGCTCCCCTAGTCTGTAGGTACAAAACAGGCGAACAGTCACACAGTACAATCAAAACATCACTTTGACCTGAAGAATGATCGATGGCTGTGCCATTTTGATAATTCACCTTTTAATGGCCAGTTGCTTTTTGAATTCATCCACAAGGTCTTCACTCTGCCACAGCTAGAACATATTGAAAAAGGGTATGATGGGTTATGAATCTTTAAGGCCAGTTTATAGTCCAGTTCTGGACATTAATGTTACCACGATCCGAAAGTAAACAGACACACACCATGGCCATGGCAACACACAATAGAACAAACTCAAACTCCATTAGAACTTGATAGCCGATAAGAGAATGCGACAGCGTCTGCGCCATTTCAAATTTTTTGATGTATGCGACAAGCTTCGCGACACCCCAGCAGCTTTTTACGTCATATTTTGTTGAGTGACACTTGTCGCCTAGACTATAAAGTCAGGGTTCCCACTGGTCATGAAATTTCTGGAATACCATGGAATTTTGGAAAGTCTATTCCAGACATGGAAAGTCACTGAATTTTATCATTTTTGGGGCAAAGTCATGGAATATCAGGGAATTTTGTTGTAGCAGTTTGAAATTTACTAGCCAAAATACATTAATACAAATATTTCCATGGAGAATTGGTGTATATCTGGTTATTTGCTTTACTGCTTCCTTGAGTATTCCAACTTTGTTTATTCAATGCACATTTATTCATCTCCCACTTTAAAAAGTACAATATTCTTGAACGCTATACATTAGTAAGTATAGTATAGTAAGTCATGAAAATGTATTTTTTTTTGTCAGGGAAAAGTCATGGAATTTTACATTTGACTAAGAGTGGGAACCCTGCAAATAGTTTTTTTAGGTGACTGAAAATATATACCGGTATATTGTGTAGGCAGACACACGGGATATAACAAGAATGACTATGTGAGGGAGTAAGGCTGGTAAACGCTACTGGAATCCTTACCGCAGAACTAAAGCGTGTCTTAATGATGCCTGGTGCCACACAGTTGACCCGGATGTTGCTGTGTGCCAGTTCAGGTGCCAAAGCCCGTGTTAAACCCAGCAAGGCCGTCTTACTCACACTGTATGGGCCCAAACCCTGATCAAAATAACATGTTAAATATTATTCACTTTCATTTTCCATTTCCCCCTGAGAATGTAGTTATGGAGAACCACATCGTCATGCATTTCTTTGCCCCTTGGTGTTAATGGATGATTCAACATGGTGGAGAAATAATGTAAGCGGTATTCAAATCCAGGTAGAATGACCGCATTGAGCACTTCGTTCCTAAAATAATTTCCAGAATACACTAACCTGCATTGGCTGGTACCCGGCGACTGATGACACAAACACAACAGATCCTCCCCTATGAGTGTTGAGCCAATAACAGAAAGCGATGAAAATGGTAACAATATAAAAGTACAGCACTCAACTATGTATGTAGATGTACAGTATGTATGTATCTATCTATCTATCTATGTATAGATATGTGCTTGTGCTCTGCATATTTTCCTACAATCTCACCCTCTTTTCTCCATGTGGGGTGCCACTAGTTTGGTCATCAGGAAAGCAGCTTTCACATTTATATCCAGGATCTATTATATAGATATTAAAAGACATACATTAGTCTTTACAGCACTATCCCCTTTATTCCACAACTGCAGGCAAATCCAGGTTTTCTTTTCAGGACATTTCATGGTAAAACTTGAACAGCCGTTTATGTGGTAGCCAATGTATATGGGTGTACACTGTAGAGGGTGTGTTTGAATAAAATACTCAGAACCTGGAGATCAGTCAGGGTCATCATCCATACCTTATCCCAGACAGCATCTGTTGAGTCCATGATATTTCCAAAAAATGGATTGACGGCTGCGTTGTTGACCAAGATGTCCACACCCCCACATTGCTCCACTGTCTTGTCAAGAAAAGCACATCTTGCATTATGTTTTCCACTAGGTATGAGTTCTCTGTTCTTATGCTAGTTGAGACAGTGGAGAAGCCTTACCAGTTGCACCAGCTTCTCTCTCTCCTCGCTCTTGCCAGCATTGCATGTGGTGCCAGTGACCTGGATGTTCTTGCTGCGCAGTAAGGACACTGCCTTGTCCACGTTTTCCTGGCGACGGCTGCTCACAACGACATGCACTCCCCTTTGACCCAAGGCCTCTGCTGCAGCCAGACCGATTCTGATGGGGGAAGACAAGAGGTGTGTTGGAGAGGGATTCTGTAAAACATTATTTGAACAAATAGCAATTATTTGTTGCCAAATAGCAACTTGGGCAGAATGTCCACATTTTAATGGATTTAGCATATCTATCACTAATCAGAATAATAATTTCTAAAAAAAAAACGATGTAGAGGCTAATATTACTATGTATCATGTATAGGACATACAATTTACAGTATATGCATGTATGTGATTGATTACAGTACATGTGCAGAGTAAACAGTATTAATAAACAAGGTCACATGTATACCCATCTGTGGATGCAGTTACTATGGCTGTTTTTCCTGCTAAGCTGCTGTGTGACATGGTTCTTCGACAGACACTGACAGGGTTCGTCAGCAGGCACTTGGTCAAAGACCTTAGCATACCCTGCAGACAAGCAAACACAAAGTGACGCGAATACATCGAGTTTACCTACGTGAGATATGATTGGCCAAGTACAAGTTTCTTAGTGACAGAATATGAGCACTTACTGGGGCAAAGGTGACTACAATGCGCGAAATGTTAAAGCCTAGGTTAACACTGCAGCCACTTAACATTTACTTGCTAACTGCAAACCCCAAAACTATTAGAGAAATTCTAGATAGCCTTAGCTTGTGGACATTAGTTATGAATGAGAGACTATAGTTATTACCAGGCATCAACCAGTTTTCATTAAACACGTTACCCAGGCGACTTTTCACCTAGCCCCCTAAATCCTGAGTCCCTAAATCATGATAGCCTGTTTAGAAAAATGGAAGATTGCAAATTCACCTCTTTCTAAACGGTCAATGCCCGGGTACCGTACAGTCTCGGGATTCGGTTGTGCACCCTTAACTTTCAAGGTGCAAGCCACTAGCGCATTGATTGAACACAAGTACACAACACGAACTCTCCGGACATTGAAAGCGAGACACAAGCCAGCCTTTTTTTTTGATATCGTCAGAATAAAAGTCACTAAATATCTGCAACCAATGCCTGTCTGCAGCGTAACCATTCAAGATCGGAACAAGTAAAATATGGACATTTGCTTTGGCCAACTGCACATTGCTTGTCATATGATTGTCAAAGGTTTTTTTTTCCCGTCATCTACTTCCTGAATTTTTGGTCAACGATACCCGGGACACCGAAACACCGGTGCACATGAAATTTGGTGGGTATGTAGCCCCACTAGACTTTTACGGAAAATTTTCGTTTCGTCCCCGGGGGCCACTCCCCCGTGCTGGGCCCCCCGAACCGCAAAAAAAGCAGTTTTTCCTAAATAACTACCTGAACCGTGGCACCGAGGATGAAGAATCTTTTATGGTATGTTGGTCTCAAGGGCCCGCATCAACCTGGCCCATATAATCACTCATACCCCCCCCTAAGATGTTCAGAACTGCACCAAATTGTATGTGTATGATTGATAGCATTCTCTGGGGGTATGCCAAGTTTCGTAGAATTTCATCCATGGTTTGGTCTAATCTAATGGTCTAATTTAAAAAAAATTAGGTTATGTGTAGCCTACATTTAGTGACTGTACACTCATTGGCCTGTATATGGCGGTGCACACATATACACATGCACACAAACACAGGCACCCACATACTATCGGTATTAGAACCTAATTCTATACATTAGGTATAGATACATAATTACAAATTCAGTAGGATTAAAGGCACACTATGCAGGATTTTTAGCTTAATGTACGTTTATTTGTTTTAAGTGCGTGCAGGGTGTGAGGGGAATCGATGTGCTTTGATGGAATTAAAAAGTGAAATTAAAAAGCACGTGTGTGTGAAGTATCCAAACAATGACACCTTCGTTTCATTATGGCGGTTCATTCGCGCTTTTGACTCATGGAGCTGCGTGAATTTTATTACAACTTTTCGCCACGATATGGCAGTTTAAGTCCGCTTGATACTGTAAGGCGTAAGCCATTGGTTTCCAAAGGAGATTTTATTTGTGTCGCCAGCATAGCCTATTGACAATTTATGTTGTAAATAGGCCTACCTTATAAGCCTACCTGTAGCTTAGGGAAGCTAACAGCTTTCTATTAGGATCTAGTTTGTTAGTTACAGTTTAGTCATAACTCCCTGATGCATTTTGCATTTAGAATAGCCACAGCGTGGATATCTCAATCGGAAAATTAAACAATATCGGGTGCCTATTAGAGATGCGCGGTTCGCGGATATAGTCGCGGATTCCGCGGTTAAGCCGCGGATCGGGCGGATGACGTGAAGAAATATAATATTTTAATTAAATTCGGGCGGGTGGCGGTTGAACAAATCAAACGCATCACCCATATACATTAAAACAACCAGCGGATGACGGGCGGGTGCGGTTTTGAAAATTGGTCAAAAAACGTTGGTGCAGATCATAGACTGTATATATAGAACAGTCTATGGTGCGGATGGATGATGAGTTTTGCTATGCGGTTACGGTTGAAATAATAGCCCATCCGCGCATCTCTAGTGCCTATGGACTAGGCTGGGTGAACCGAGCCTGATCTGCCCGCTATTTATTTTTTGATTTCTTAAAAGATTGAGCTTGGTCTGGTGAAAGCCAGACTAGCCATGGACCTTACACAATGCAAGGGAACATGAATCAGTCTATATTTGCACGAACAATAACGGACAAGAGCTCTTCAACTTTGGCCCGTTAAAATGTGAACAGTCTAGCGACGCATTTCATCAAGGCCCATTTGGACATGTCAGTTATTTGCACCACTGGTTAGATACAATAAAGTATCACATGAACTAAAGATGACTAAAATCTTATGTAGAAGAAAGAAACATTCACAAAAAATCGATCCATCCAAAAATGACCTTTGTTTTTAATAGCTGTTGAAAACGGCATGGAACTGACAGAGATGTTATTTTGTTTATAAATAAATAAATAAATAACATTATGCTGATACCTTTTGCTTTTCCCAAATACAATGTAGCCTACAGGTGTAAGTGACCTTTCATCAATCCAGTTGCAATGGATGAAATGTGATGAACTGCCCTACTTGTGATTGTTTAGAGATTTTAAAGGTTTCATAACAATGCTACATCTTCTTTGGCTATTCTACAATCTATTCACCTTTTCAGCACCAGTAGGCTACTTTCTGTGTAGCCGCACACACACACTCAGGCATGACGTTATAAGATGAGGGTCATTGTATAAATTATTTGAATGATTTTGATTAATGAGTTTGCCTATGTCCCCTAGCAAAGTGTTTAACCAAATATAGCTGTAAGCAGCAATGAGGGGGCCAAGCAGTAAGTTCAGCAGGCATGATTTGCCAGTAACTCAATGTGGTTAGCCTAGAAATCTAGCCCCCCCCCCCCCCCCCCCCCATTTGCTGCCAGGGCTAGTCTAGCCACTCTCCGTTGGCTTGTGAGCTCCAGAAATCGAAACGGCCAATGAAATCGTGTATAGAGTCCTTAGGTGGGCTTAACATAATGATTGATGGCAGAGTTGCAACGGTTTGGTTTGAATTCCCTGCTACTTGAAAACAAAGAAGATGGATGTTGCTGCTGGCGAACAGTGTGACACGAGTTAAGCTTTTATTAAGTTGGCAAACGTTTGAACTAGCCAACTAGCTCCGCTGGTGGGAAATGCATGGGACTCATAGCGCTGCCGCTGTCCTATTGCGTGCAGAGGGAATTTGAAAGACAACTTATTATCCCGCCCCTCGGACTGAGCACTGCGAACGGTGAGTGCCCAGACCCTACATTTTAATGTGGGTCTGGCTCATCAGGCTACAATGGGGTTGCATCAGATATATAACATTAAGCAGTCACAGCAAGTTCCATGCCAAACAACCCAAGATTGGCCTTGAGTTACAAGGTCATTTCCTGTTTGGTGGCTTTGCCACCAAATTCGATTGGTTGTTATGGGTGAATGCTTTTGTCAATCGTTCCAGAAAATTTAAGCCCTGATAAGGCATGGTCTAAAGATGGTCTGTGCCAATTTTGGTCAAAATCAGATGAAATTTGTGACCTGTGAAAACTTTTTAGTGTTTTTGATTAAATCCAATATGGCGGCCGAATCAATTACAATGACATCACAAGTTAGCTTGGGTCGGCCTAAGGAACTCCAACAGTATAGATACCACTAGTGCATTTTAATTCTAAGCACAACAGCAGCTACAGGCCAAAAAGCATATTTCTTAATTGCAGCGCCTCCTAGAGGCCAAAGGTCATCAACATTTTTGAGCTTCCTCCTGATTGGGTCCGTAGTCTATATACTACGTTTGGTTATGATACATGAAAGGGTTGCTGAGATATGAGCTCACTTCCTGTTTGGCGGCTTCGCCGCAAATTTCGATTGCCTGTTACGGGCGAACGGTTATATTTCCAAAGACAAAAAGTAACGCATTAATGAAGCATGGTCTGTAGATGATGTCTGTGAAGTTTGGTGTCGATCGGACAAAACTTACAACCTGTAAAAACTTAAGTGTTTTTGATGAAATCCGAAATGGCGGAAAATCCATCATGGCTGAAAATGACGTCATAGGGTGTGTTGAACTGGGCTTGGTCCAACAATACCTCATTTTTGACAATCGGGTCAAGTTACGTGCATCAACGCATGTCCAACTTTGGCCTGTTGGTGGCACTAGAGCACTCGAGGCTCCATCATGAAACTTGGTGAAATTAATCATGAGCCTGTCCCCATTCAGTGTGCCAAATTTCACAACTTTTTACCAGACAGTTCTATGGGCTGCCATAGACTTCAATGGCAGAGGAAAGATGTTAAATAATAATAGGAAAAGCTAGAAACACAATGGGTGCCTTCGCTGCTTGGCCCCCAATAAAACAAAAACTCACGGACCACAAGAAAAGAAGAGTAGACCTACTTCAGTAGAATATTATACAATAAGCCACATTGTTTATTGTGTCAGAGAATTCATAGCATTTAACCTGGCATAGCTTACATAGGCAGTGTTGCAGAACTTTGCAAACAACTCATCTAATTTATATTTTACCACATACCCGCAGATAGCTTGCGGACCACCGGTGGTGCCCGGACCACACTTTGAGAAACACTGCTCTAGCAGACTCAGACTGGCATGTATACAGGAAACTGACGACACAGTTAAAGTTACACGCTGCATTTAATTAAAATACCTTTTTAAAAATCATAGTACAAAATATATACATTCCACACACAGGATTACAGAAACCAATTACATTGTATAATTGTCAAAGATCATTATGTAAAGGGGGGAAAAACAGAAACAATGTTGTACAAAATAAAGCATTTACAAACACATGTGACTCTTGACCCGAGATCTAGATTTTCTTCCATTTCAAAAACAAATGTCCTTTCCCTCTTATCATATATATTAAAAACTTCCTATAACCAGAAAGGAGTAACACACCATAGTCACACCATTAGCCACAGATGACTTGCCTCATAATTCTGTGTAATTTAGAAAATCATCAGATATTTAAAATTAGAGAAGATACTCCGATAACAGGCATTATATCCAATTCATAATTATGATACAATAGGCCTCAATGAAATCCACCTAATTTTGTTCACCATTCCCCAAACCACCAGTTTAATCTTCCAGCTCCTTCATTGAAAGGGTTATCATGTCAGAAAAGAAACTCCCCTCATTGTCTCCCCCTCCAAAAATGAACAACTGTTTTGGAGACTCATCTGTATCTTTAATTGGTTCCTCATCCATTGAGTCCTGTAAAAAACACACACACACACACACACACACACACACACCTTAATACATTGCCAGGAAAGAATCAAGCACTCAAATAGATTAGGCAATTCCTGATATGAATTTGAAGGACCTCTTCAATATTGCTAATATTATTATTGGATTAATAATATCATCCAAAGAATTTTCTGGTATTATTTAACAACTGTAAGAAGACATCAATGGAAATTAGACTGTTACCAAATGGTCGAAACAGACCAGAAAAATAAATATATATACCTGTGAGCCTGCTGTGGTCATGTTGATGATGGAATGTCCAGCCCGTGGGACTGAAGTGAGCTGGGGGTGAACTACAGTGGTCCAGCTGCTAGTCTCTGCAAAACAAACACCACCCCAACTTAGGACATGTCACTGAAACACACAAACACTTCCAAAAGGCTGGATGTAGGACAGCACTGGTCACTTGGACATCCATAGACTGGATACAAATATTCAAGTTGCCACTACACAGTACTTATTCAGTTAGCCCCACTAAGCTAGTGTTGTACAACAAATATTGCCCAACAGTTAGGTTGCTAGTTTATGCTTGGTAGGAAGTAGAAGCCAAGACATCATCATCATCATCAATTTGGATGCAGCCCACAAACTTCAAGAGTTGTAAATTCTAATCAACTTGCTACCCGCTTTTTAATTTATTTTTTTTATCAGTACTCAGTTTGCCTCGACAGCTCCGTACCTGTATTGAAGATGAAGGTGTCGCTCAGGGCATTGTTGCCGTTGTAGCCTCCGTGCACCAGGAACCGCGAGTCAGAGAGAAGAGCGCAGCCGTGCCAGCTGGAACACAGCAGGGGTCAGGCAAGGTCAGGCCACATGGTCAAACAAGTGGAACTAACTTTTTTTTTCTAGTTTACTTGAAGAGATGCCTGTGTGCATAGAAAGGGTGCCTGACCAGGCTGCTCTTCCTTTGCTCCACACTTACTGATTTTGTTATCTGCACAAAGCCGTACCCAAATACTTTGAGCTAATCATATTAAGAACGTCCTGCTAAAACAGAACGCTTTCAGTAATTTTTTTACAACTTTTTTTGTAATATGTATTATATTATTGGCAGGTACTCTATTTTGAGTGGTACACTTGATGACTGGGCAGATGTCACACCTGCTGGTTAAGGTAATAGGCAATTAAAAGAAAGAAAGAAAGAAAAGCCTGTTTACCTTCTTGGAGAAGGGGGCGTTCCACTTGTTTTCACAGCAGAAAACTCCATCAAGCCTGATATTGGGCAAAACAGAGGTTTTACATTTGATGTTATGCATCACCAGGCACAACAACGAGCCTCCAAAAAACACAACATGCTCTGCTGAGAAGATGGTACGTTTATGATTATTTATTCATTCATTCATTCGACAGATGGCTGCTTTCAAAGCAATCTACAAGTGAGGCACTTTACAACCCATTTCCCACTGGAATATTTAATTGAAAATAAGCTTCAGTGCCATGAAACAAGTTATGTAAAGGCGTAGTTGAAAACTTTCCAAAGTGAATAGGAATGAAGTGTTTCCCTTGTTTTCTCTTCACTGATATTAGAACCATGATGAAATCTTACCCAGGTCCAACATGTACATGTCATTGAAACACACAGGAGTGTCCCATCCACCAAAGATGAAGATTTTTCCTTCAACAACACATGCAGAGTGTCTGTAGAGAAATTACATAAGATGAGACTCCAATCACTAATACTCCTTATGTAACAATCCCTTTTTCATCTTTTGTTCTTCTAAACACATAGGCCAAATGAAGTCATCATAACTTCTAGGCATTGTGCTTTACAACCAACCTCTCACAACTGATATTTCTCAAGGGAATTGTCTATATTAAATCAATCCTTTTGGCTTATAGAAATACTCATGAATTACTGGGCCTGTGTTTTGGCGTCACCTCCTGTGGCAGCTTACCCTGATCGAGGCGCGGGCTTGTCTCCGTTGACAATGGGCTGGTACCAGATGGCCATCTCGGGGTTGAAGATGTAGATGGAGTCGCTGCAGCCATCTGGCTGAGGGTGGGGGCGAGGGAACACCCCGCCGAACACAAACAGCTCCCCTCGGAACAGGCTACAGCTGTGGTAGGCTAGTGGGGGCACCTTACCCTGAGCCTGGGAGAAGGACATGGAGCTCATCATGTTTATGTTTAGAGTTTTTAGAAGACGCTTTTGTCCAAAGCTACTTACAAGGACATCAATGAATATCACATTAACATTAAAATTAACAATTAACATAACATTAAAATTAACAGTAAAGTCCTATAGCCTAAATAAAATGACCAACAATGGACTAAATACAATTATACAGAATAACACCATCCATCAACAAATACATGGATATAAACATTTTTCATTACCTCTTCGTGTTGATGCATATTGAAGAAAAAATATTTCCTATAAATATTATAGACATTCAACATTTTGAAGTAAAGTATGCAGGGAATTATGTTACTTTCCTAAGTAATGGTAAAACAACAAGAAATTGGAGATCACTCCACTTGTAGTGCCTTCAGCTACGCTAAAACCTGGAGCATTGTGGTGGTAAGTCTGCTTGCTCTCACCTCCACCATAGTCCAGCGCCAGCTCTGGGTGTCCAGGATGTGCATGTCGTTGAACCACTTTTTGCTCTTGGAGCCACCGAAAACAAAGATGCGCTTGGACTCGGGGTCGTAGGTGGCTGTGTGGCCGATCCTGGCTTCGGGCGTGGGCCCTTCGGCCAGAGTCTCAGCGGGCACCCAGGACTGGTCCTCTGGAGAAAGATGATCACACCAGCGTTAGGTCAGATGGCTTAGCTTGCACTGCACTGCCCAGCAGTGCTGTTTCAAAATCACACAGTTTATGCATCAGGAACAATGTCAGAAAAACACAGGACAGGTGTTAAAACTCCTTGTGCTACAGGTAGGAGGTTTCCCACAGTGTCCAATCAACAGCCAAGCCTATTTAACATTACCCAACATGATGCGAAATACAAGCAGTGTACATACTCAGGACCATCGCGAAAGATCATCTTAAAAATATACATCTAGTTCAGACTTCAAATGTTGAAAAATAACACAAGTGGAGATAGAAACATGCAAAGTGCAATAATAAGAGGGTAGCTGACCTGTGCATAGCTTCCACATAGGATCTTTGCAGAACTGCATCTTTGCACCTTGTCCACCAATGAGAATGGCTGTCTGAGGATCGATGGGGCAGAGACTCTGACCCCAGCGACCTGAAGGACAGTCCAGGGGGGCTGCACAGAGACAAAAAATGGCATCACATTGAGCAACAATACTGCTTTACAATTGAGCACCGAAGCATTAGTATATTACAGAAACACAAAGCAGATCCTTTGCCTTAAAATAATGGCTTCAAACTAATTCTGATGCTGCACTGACGTATAATACAGACAACGATGTCCATTGCCAGTAGGTACCCACTATGCAACGCTGTTGATCAGGTAGGATCATGACCTTTTTAGTCCTTTTTTTTTACTAACTGGGTATGGCCTTAGTGCTAAATGCCATTGAATATTGACAACAAGTAGCATAGATATCAAATGTATCATGTTGCTTTAAATATCAGACGCTTAAAAAGTAATAATTAAATCAGCTTACATGGTTGGTGTACTGTATGCATGTGAGCGAGAAGCTGAAAGCACACCTGATCGGGTGGGAGTTTTGGCCTGTCTACCCCTGGGCTTGGCGATAGGGGGTGTGCGGGTGCTGGCCTGGGTGGTAGCCGGCTGCTCGTCCTTCTGGGGGAAGAGACGTGTCTGGTTGTTGCGGGGGACGTTCCGGCCCTTCCGGTGCGGAGTGGTCTTCTCCGAGGCCTGGCTGTTGGGGCACGCGTTCTCCTGGTTGGCCGTTTCCCGCTCTGGCTCTGGTGCACTTCTTTTCCTCTTCCCAGGGCCCTCTCTCATCACTGGAGGCGCAACCGGGCACTTTGGGGGCAAGTTAAAAACACATTAAACATCTGGGCCATTCTTTGAAAATCTCTTCATAGCTTATATTGCATGTGTAAACTAATCAATGCAGAGATTAACGCAATAACTTGTGCCACCTATAGGTACATTACCTCTGGCGTGAACTCTTTCTTTGTCAGGTCTGGTATCAGCAGATCGCCTACAGCCTACACAAATAACGAATATGAGATGTCAGTGTTTCACAACAGCGTAAAAAAAATGTATGTCAAAAAGTATGCTTTAATCACACTCACCATCATTTCACTGTCAAGTTTAACAGAGAGCGTTGCCCCACTGGACCAAATGCAATCTTCCCAGTACTCCCAGCAAAGAGACCTTTCAAAGAAACAACCCCTGATTAGCCTTCACAGACGAAAAGTTGTTATATGAAAAATATATCAATTAAAAACCATTACAAACTCACTTATTCTTTGGGGTCAGTTTGCCGGATATGATGGGATTCGACTTTGTGTCACTTAATTCTACAGTGACACTAGTGTGTTTACCCCAGAGCCCCTTAGTGAACAGCACCACCTGTTGTACAAATGCGGGTATTGCAATAGGTTTATGCCCGGGTTCTGTGGGACTAAAAAGACAAAAAAAGATTACTTAAAAAAAAGACAAGTTATTGCTGCGTATTATGTCAGTGTTAACCTTTAAGTGCGATAGAAGAATTAAAGCCTACATTATATACTTTTCGCGTAGGCACAAGTGCAATCCATACATTTGATGTAGGCTATTCAACGCTAAACAAATTAGGAATAAGATTCGCGCCTGCCCTGGATAATAAAATAATTTGCCTCGGCACAAAAAGACAGCATAATTAGGTCTACGTTCACGTTGCAAGCGTATGGAGATGCCGCGTAGATAGATTGTTATTGCGTAGATTGCATAGACCTCGACGCCTGGCAATAATAGGCTCGTCAGTGTGCTTATTTCAGTAAAAACAGACATGCAAATGTAAATGAATGCATACACAACCTTAGAGTATCGTTAGAATGTTCATAGATTAATACCATACATTTATACACGGGTTGCGAAGTGATCTTACCCCAGCATTTCACGGGGTGGTTCATCCACTCCAAAAACCGCGTAGATACTCAGTTCCTCCATGTTGTGTAATCTGCGATAAATACCTGCAGTGTTAACCCAATTGAACCCAGACTGACAGGCTAATCTTTTATATGTACGTCAACTCTCGCTAATATTGCTATTTTATAAGAAGCTGTACGCAGTTGAAGTAGTCTGTCTACTACCTTACTGCACAAATACAAATTGCGCGCCACGACCAACACTAACAAGGAAGGCGGGGTGTTGGTTTGACGAATCAAAACTGGTAGCTGGCTTAGCCAACCAGGGAAGCGTATACTGAACTAGGCGGAACTTTCGAAACTCCGAAAGCGCCCTGATCCTTACATCATCTTTTAGCCTACTGTCTGTGAGATCCTTCCAGGTATGATTAGGCATAATTAAACTCCTCAAAGGCTAAGTTACAACGTTACTCAGCATTTCAGTCAGTAATGGCGCAAAACTAGTAATTAGACAGCAACTGTTGCTTTCATTTCGTTGTCGTGATTGCATGTGTCCGTGTATCACCTGAATGACTATTTCATGTAGGCTAGGCCTACTGAAATGGCTGTAGCAAGCATGAGACATTTGATCTGATAACAATCTGATATCTGTCAACAACTTGCAATAACTTCAGGCAAGATAGCAAAACATTAGGCCATTATTAGGCCTAAATAATCATAATTTAAGCAGTGCAAACTTTTCAGTTAAAGACTGAAAATGCCAGAATTATAGTGAAAGCAGTTCACAAAATGATGTGTTTAGATGTTGTGGCTGGTTGTCTGCTCAGAACAGGCAGTAGTCATAAAGGAAATTCAGCTTTAGATAGGGAAAGTCAGGCAATTTGACATGTGACTGGGAATCCTGATAGCAGCCAATTCTTATGTAAAAAAAAAAAAAAAAACCTTGACTTAATCCTTCACACTTAAGGTGAGTGTACAAAATATGTAACATATTAGCCTACAATTTTTTGCTAAGAAATATCCAGTTGAATAAACAATCATCTTTTGGATATTGATCTTAATGCCTAATCAAACAAATGAGGAAAAATACAACCTTTAAGGACACCAATTTTCTTTGTGAATGAATAATGTATTGTAAATAAATAAATGTTCTTCATTAAAATACAGGGTGCATATGTATACCCCCCTATGTTAAATTCCCATAGAGGCAGGCAGATTTTTATTTTTAAAGGCCAGTTATATGCATCCTGATAAAGTTCCCTTGGCCTTTGGAATTAAAATAGCCCCACATCATCACATACCCTTCACCATACATAGAGATTGGCATGGTGTGTATTTCAGTTAGCCTATTAGCTGGTTTGATGCTCATTGAGCTCAATGCAAATCAATGCTCAATGCATTGATGTCTTTTTCTTCCCTGCACCAGAGGGGAGGTGGGTTTCAGGATAATGTCTGAGTCGTTGCACTGGGCGATGCGTCCAGTGTTAAAGCGGGTTCACCCCCTGCCTCCAGGCATCCCAGTGGCCCTGGTATGGTGCCTGCTCTTAGATGGACAGTGAGACAGGCAATGAGGTGGCAATGAGACCCACGAGCTATACACAAATAGTGATAAGGCACAGACTGCTGTTTAGAGTTCTTATGAAGAATCTATTATGAAGAAAGTGTACTTGCAAGGAATATGGTCTCTGCATGTTTCCATGAATTAGTGAAACACACAGAGCACCCAGTGAACACACAGTGAGGTGAAGCACACACTAACCCGGAGCAGTAAGCTGCCTTGCTACAGTAGCCTCGGGGAGCAGTAAGGGGATGTGGGCATGGAAGAGCAGTGCTCAACCACTTCCGCTGACCACATTTTTCCTACTGGTCAGGGATTGAACCTGCAAGCCTTCGGTTTCAAGCCCAAAGCCCTAACAGCTAACAGGGTAATGTAGACAGGGTTTCAACTGCGCTCTCCCTCTCTCTCTCTCTGTGTAAAGTAAATGTATCAGTGAACTCTCTCCCCCTAAATGTATCTGAATAGGCCTATCATGTATGATGTTATTGTACATCATAACTTGGCATTGTGTTGCATTGTGTGCAAACCATGAGGGCACCTCTTTTGCAATTTCAGTTTGTAATTATCTTCAGTACAATACAGGTACTATATGTTGTGTGAACTTTAAAATGTGCGATGACATTGTTAATAATGTGAGTAATGGTTAAAGATAATAACAATTATTGTGTTTTAAAGTGGTAGGCTACACAAAATAGGTGAACCAAGAAGCCCTATTTTGGTTCTCAACAATCATGCATACATCACAGAGGTCATAAGGACGGGACACTGGTTTAGAACACAAAAAGCTTTGTGATGTAATCATGTCATGCAAGGTTCTAAAATTATGGTTATCTCATTTTCAAACAATTGTCTCTTATTCACTGTGATCTACAACTGGATACAAGTTCCCTATCCAAATACCATACTTGATATTGGTTTTAACCTTCACTACAACACCTTCTTGGTGAACTAAGGACTTCTGTTAAGCAAGGTAATTTAATGATTAAATTTTATGATAATTACATGCTTATTATAATCATATTGTGAAATATTAGACCTATCCACACACAATGCTGATTTAGTCTAATGTATTTAATATAATTACTCCAGTTTTACTTGAGAATAAATATATATTTATATATATTTACATGTTGCCCTCCAGTGTCCAACATCTCTCTTAAAAATGAGTGAGGAAATGCGAAACCGTGGCAGGAGCAGGAAGAGGAAACGGTCCTCTCGACAGTCTCGCCGAGCTGTTCAACCAAACAGCAGCTACTACATTCTTTCTAGCCAGGAAGGAGACCCCTCACTGCCAGGCACATCCACAGCAACCTCTATCAGTTACCACACTGATCTAGAGCAGCAGCTGAGAGCTGACTCCCTCTTTCTTCTGAGGAGTGATGTTCTTATTCTGGATGATGAGGACTCAAGACGGTCCAAGAGGTCTAGACCAGTTGGGTCCTCCATGCCAACCAATGGCAGAAGGTCCCCACAACCAGGGACCTCACGAGACCTCTATGCCCCCTCAGAATTGCAACAGAGAGCATGGTCACCATCTTCACCAGACATACCCATTGCCACTATTAGTGATAGTGAAGATACTGCATTGCCATCTATGACAAGGGCAGACACACCGATCTTCATTACTGATATCTCTGATGATCAAGATGAACTTCCGGACATCTTTTTTGTTGGCATGCTTGGCACTCCATATATTGAAATGGAATTCAACCTGGTGGACGAAGTCGTGACCCTTTGGGAGATCCACAACCACCTCCCCTTGAATGTCCCTTATGACCTTCCCACCATGATCTTCAACCCCGAGAACGCAAATGAACAAAGTGATTGTAGGATCTGTCTGAGCAACTATGTGGAAGGAGAGGAGCTCACGATTCTGCCCTGCAGCCACAATTTCCACAGCAACTGTGTGAATCAATGGCTTCTGCAGAGCCCCACCTGCCCCATGTGCAGAACACAAATGAATTAGAGCACCGTAAACTGAGGGACTTAGTTTCAGCCATGACTACTTCTATTTTAATAAAATATCTCACATAGATCACTGCTGTTCTTTTTTTATTCATGTAAGTAATGTCTAATTTCATGTAAACTAGTAAGCTATACCTAGTTATTCTGATAGCTTGGCTGGTATCATATAATGATAGTATTGTGCTAACCCTACACGATGAGTATCATATAATGATAGTATTGTGCTAACCCTACACGATGAGTATCATATAATGATAGTATTGTGCTAACCCTACACGATGAGTATCACATTCATCAATGTTCCTCTTGTTCTTACATTTTGTGTGGGGTTTTTGGACCTGGAACACCTACAGTAAAGCAGAGCTTGGCCTGGGTAGCTGGTGGGAATAACTGACATGCAACCCCATATCATCAGTGACTTTCTTCACAAACTTTCTTGTTTTCTCCAGGCAGTCATCTTTATATTTTTAATTTACATTTGGTTACAGTGGGCTAAAGAGAAGCAATTATGGATTGTGGCTGATTGGATGAGCGTGACATTTAGAGACTCATGAATGCCTGAAGAAAACAAGAAAGTTTCCACAGTAGTTTTGAGCTGTTTCTCAAAGCCAAAGCAGTAAAATATTTTTGAGGCACATCTAGGCCTATGATTGTTTTTATTTTCGATTTAAAAAAAGAAGAAATGTAGGTACTGCAAGATTCACAGTGGCCACATGGTGGCAGCACAACCTCCTTGTATGCTTTATGTGATACAGCAGGGAAAATAAGTATTCGTATGTCAACATTTTTTTCAGTAAGTATGGTTCCAGTGAGGCTATTCACATGAACTTTTGCACTGGGCATTAGTGTTAACTTAGGTAATCCACACATATATAAAAATCCAAACATTAATGTCTAAAAGTAGAGTTATGAGTAAAAAAGTGGAATTGCACAGGGAAAAAAAGTATTTATCACACTAGGAAAAAGCAGTACACAAAGGCAAGGAATGGCAATGAACAAACTGGAATCTATAAGTAGTTAGAGAAATTATCCCTCCTATCTGTGCAAATTGATATAACCTGGGTTAGTACGTACTGGTGGGCTATAAAAAGTTTTTTTGTTACCAAGGTGTCACACAAGAAACATTTCATGATGGGTAAAAGCAAAGAGCTCTCCCAAGTCCTTTGTAACCTTATTGTTGCAAAACATATCAATGGAACTGGTTACAGATGCACTTCAAAACTTCAGAATCATCCAGCAAGCAGTATTGGAGCCATTATCCTCAAGTGGAAGGAACATCACTGCATCATCAACTGGCCATGCACAGGATCTCCTTGCAAAATTTCTGACCAGGAAGTCAGAAGGATTGTCAAAAAAGTTGCCCAAGAGCCAAGGACCACTCGGAGAAAGCTCCAGAAAGACTTGGAGGGAGCAGGTACAATTGTTACAGAGAAAATCATAGGTAATGCATTCCACATGGCCTCTATGCGCACTCATCCCACATGACTCTATTGCTGAAGAAAAACATGTCAAAGCTTGTTGTAAGTTTGCTACACAACATTTGGACAATCCTATGAAATACTGAGAGAATGTATTCTGGTCAGGCAAGAGCAAAATGTAACTTTTCGGATGTCATACTACACACCATACTTGGAGGAGAAATGGCACTGTGCATCACCCTAAAATAGTCCAGTCATTTTAGGAGAAAGGGTTGAACAAATTGCAACACAAGCAAACTTAACTGATTTTGTATCCTCAGTATGTCCTGAGTAAGGGAAAAAAGCCCCGAAGAATCCCAATAGGGGAAAGTTTAGAAAAAGACCTAAATATAAAAATTAACCTTCACATATCACCATGAAAATTACTGAGTTGATTACTTACATCAAGACAAACAAAAAATGTATTATAAGTTTTTTGAAATTGTTTGTTAACATGGGCAAACAGGGCATAATGTAATTATGTATAGCTAGTGACCAAAACTAATTGCAACATTTGACAAACAAATTGTCCATGGCATGGAGGAAGATAATACATGTCTTAACTGGTATTATATATCATCTAGAGGGTATATGCTTATAGAAAATATATAGTTTATGGTGTTTAATTTGTTTTCCCTGGACAGTATAGGCTAAAATGTATCCACTTTACACTAGATAGAGGGCAATGTATGGTGCATGGCATAGAGGAAGATGGGAAATGTCTTAAATGGTGTTATATCTCCTCTAGAGGGTATATGCTTATAGAAAATATATAGTTTATGGTGTTTAATTTGTTTTCCCTGGACAGTATAGGCCAAAATGTATCCACTTTACACTAGATTCGTCTTTACAGAATAGAGGGCAATGTATTGTTCATGGCATAGAGGAAGATGGGAAATGTCTTAAATGGTGTTATATCTCCTCCGGAGGGTATATGCTTTCAGAAAATATACAGTTCAGGGTGTTTAATTTGTTTCCCTTAATAGTGCAGGCCAAAATGTATCAGCTGTTCACTTGACTATGCATGGTATGGAGGAAGATGGGACATAAGTTGATTGATGCTATATTTCATGTACAGTGCATATACTTTTAGAATATGTATAGTTTTGACTGTTCTATGACTTGTAAAACCATGACCCATGCATAGGCATGCATTGTTAATTATTAATCTTAAACTATATTTATTAGTATAGCATTTTTGCCAGATGTCACAACAAGAGTCACTTGGAGGCTAACTGCAGTTATCCCATCTGCACCCTTCTGTCGAATTAGGACATGATCATGTCCATCTTCAACTTTGCCTTCACAATTTTCCTGCATTCACTAACATAAACATACTGTGCTGTCCGATTATTGTTTTAGACAAAAATTGTGCAAAGTAAAGGGGCATCATACAGGCCCCTCTGATTGGACAGACAGTATATCAGTCAACCCCTGGGCAAGAGGTCAATTACTATAAGACTTGCAAAATGATGGACTGATACTTTAGTGTGATATACTGTATGTTTCAATGACCTCTAAATCAGATTACGTAAACACCAAAACCACTTTCCTAGGCTGAATAATGCCTAACTATGTGTTTGTACAGATTACACATTGTGGAACACTTACATGCAAAAACCCACTTGGCTCTATTTAAAGATTCCACAACCATTTCCATTGATTCAAAGGGCCACAATGTAAAAATAGACACCAATTTTGCAACAAACCAGTCTGAAATAAGCCAAAGGAATTCACTCTTTGAAAATAAAAGAATGTTCCTCAACAATGCAAGATTCTAAAATTCCATGTTAAGTTAGATGGGGTCAGATATTCTTTAGAATGTGTATTCTACAACATTCTAATTACAGTTTTGTCAGTATTTGCTGAAGAATAATGCATAAAACCACCCTCATTTTAACATATTTCCACCAACTGGATTTTCATAGTCTTTTACTATGGTGTAAAGATCACCAATTGAAATATAAAAATGTGAAAATAAATTCTGTTGCAATTAGTTTTGGGTCAGACCTTTGCCTGGACTATTAGCTCCGTTGTGGTATTTATACAAATTAACTATACGTAATTACATTATGCCCTGTTTGCCCATGTTAACAAACAATTTCAAAAAAACGTATAATACATTTTTTGTTTGTCTTGATGTAAGTAATCAACTCAGTAATTTTCATGGTGATATGTGAAGGTTATTTTTTCCCCCTATTCACGTGAGAAAAATACTGTATAGACGCATGAATAGGGTATATTTGGGTCTTTTTCGAAACTTTCCCCTATCGGGATTCTTCGGGGCTTTTTTTCCCTTAGGCCTACTCAGGACATATTGAGGATTCAAAATCAGTTAAGTTTGCTTGTGTTGCAATTTGTTCAACCTTGACCCCTATTTTGGCTTAAAATGACTGGACTAAAAATACCCTACCAACAGTGAGGTTTGGAGATGGTGGCATCATGGTGTGGGCTGTTTTTCATCTCATGGTACTAGCAGACTTCATACAGTTGAAATGATGAATGGAGTCATTTTGTTCCGGGAGAATCTTTACATCTACCAGGATGATGAGGATGAGACATGGCTAGACCTTCCAGCAATAATCCAAACCATTCAGCAAAGGAAACTCTATTGGTTTCAGAGAAAGGAAATCAAGGCCCTGACTTCAATCCAATTGAACAGTTTTGGAAGTTATCCAAAGATCAGGATTCAACAGAGGGACCCCTGGAATCTTCAATATTAAAGGACTATCTGTTTAAAAGAATGGGCCCAACTCACACCAGAATACCTAGACTGATTAGTTTCGTCATACAGGAAATGCCTTGATAAAGGCCTTTCCACAAAGTATTTAAGAAATTTCAGCAAGCGTGTTCAATACTTTTTTCCTGTGTTCCACTTTATTACACATAACTCTACCTATGGACTTTAATGGGTGGATTACCTTAGTTAATACTAATGTCTGGTGAAAATGTCATGCAAATATAGCCTCATTGGAAGTATACAACTGAAAAAAATGTTGACGTGTTCAATACTTATTTTCCCCGCTGTATACCAAGATACTAAACTGAGACTTAATGCAGTCATAAGTGCTCTCAGACTAATGTCCCCTCAGTTACCCTGTTATGTGCTTAAACTTGAACATTGTCATTTAACTTGCTCCTTTTTTACAGTAGGCTAAACTGCTTATCTTTAGTGCGTGGACAAAAAGGCATTGGACGTAATCTTGGGCTTTGGGCGACACTTACATTTTCCCAACATTTTGGGTCATTTAACTTATCAAAACAACTTGTATTAATTGAGAAAATAATCTAGGCCTACAGATTGATGGACTATGTAAAATAATCGTAGTTGCGGCCCTATGGAGATAGATGGACTGATCAGTAGCATGATCTATCAATAGCATGCAGTGAAAGAACAAAATGCATTGAATGATCTTTTGAGGGTTTAGCCTCAGGGCTCTCAAGTGTCACGCATTGAGCGTGACAGTCACTCATTTCAGTCTTTTGTCACGCTCTCCCGCCACACATTGTATTTCTCAGGCAGAAAATTTTATATATATGCTGCGGCAGCGCCCAAAATGTCTCTGGCCGCGCCGCTCTCACTGGTTTCAGCACAGAGTAGAAGTCATCTTTTAACGTTAGCCTACAACAAATCCACAACTTGTTTGACACAATGACAACGTGACTGCTGCTATAGAGAATGTTTCCCAGATAATTAGCATCAGTTGTTCATGACTGTCTGTAACTTAGCCAACAGTTCCACAGCCTGTTCATTGACAACACTTGCTCAGAACAAGTAGCCTATGCCTAGTCATACTTTCGTTCACACGATGACTGACATATTGTCACATTCTAAACATCTCTCTCTCCAAATAGGCTTAATCATTTTATTAGCACTAAACTAATTAAAGTGTATTGCATAGCCTATAGGTCACTTT
The DNA here is from genome assembly GCF_018492685.1 of Alosa sapidissima. NCBI lineage: Eukaryota > Metazoa > Chordata > Actinopteri > Clupeiformes > Clupeidae > Alosa > Alosa sapidissima. The sequence continues at coordinate 8,550,392 of NC_055974.1, forward strand.
TAAAATCACGTCATATTATATAATTATATCCTGGCCATGGATGCATTAATCATTGCATCTGTATTCAAAAATGTCGGGTAAAAAGCAATTAAGCATCCTCTCATTCACCCTGAGAGGAAAGCCCCCTAAAAGGTCCAGGTTAGTGGATGCTCAGAGGTGGTGAAAAGGCCCATTATTGAATTGTCAGTGCTATCATGTGTCAAATCATTTCTTTTGCAAATCTGAGCAATTATAAATTATACTTTTGCCCCATTTTGACTTAGGAGGGCATTGCTCCTAAATAGGCCTACTTTAGCCAATAATCAAACGTCTGCTCTCTTTTGGAAAGCTGAGACACTGTTGGAAAACAATTAGAATAACTGTGTGATGTACTGTCACAAAGCTACAAAGGCTAGATTATTCTTTTATTTTTCTAACAAGCATCTTTGAACTGACCACATTTCAGCCCTCTAGGTCTTGACTTGATATGACTTGAGTCCTAGCATTAGGTCTTGTCATGCTGTGTGCAAAAGTAGATCAATATAGAATGACCATGAGTACTTTAGACCATTATTTGCCAAAATTTGCCACTCCCCATAGGACTTTGGGTTATCCAAAATACATACTGGCAATCAAATGCTTACTGCATAAGCATAATCTTGGCCTCAAATGAAAGGTAATACTCTGAAGTTTCATGCTTGCATTTGGATTGTAGGCTACTTCAGGTTCTGATATGACTACACTAAATATGGAATAATTACAAAAAATACAAATCTTTACAATTTCTATTTCAATTCAATTGGTGTGTATAAGACGGGCTATATTTCTGCACAACTAATATTGGATCAACTGGTAACTGACCTGGGGCTGGTGTATGCTAGCTGGTGATGCTAGTTGCGCGTGTAAATCCTCACACCCCTAACCATAAGAACGCTTCTAACCGCTGAGTTGGAAGCCTGGGCTTTTAGCTCAGTGGTTAGAGCGCTCGACTCCCATGCCAGTGTGTGTTGGGGGGGTGGGAATGTCGGGAAATGTCACTCTTGCCTGTCCTCAAAACTTGAGAGAGCCCTGTAGCCTACAAACAAACAATTCCGCTATCTATGTACGAGGGGCTTCAATGTGATCACTGTCTGGAAGTTGTAGGCTACTTGTAATGATATTTATTAAGTTAAACAACCTATCTTATCAGAAATTGTAGAATCAATTAAATAAAACACAAATCTATCTCGTTAACAAGGAATTCCATATTCCATATCATTAGGAAGATATTTTAAGAAATATTCCTGGAATGTGCACTTTCCATTGAATGGCTGGCATAGGAGAAATGTAGGGCAGGCCACGCTGCCTAAACGAATTTCCCTTTCTCTCACAAACATCTCTCTAGTCCTAAGCCAATGCCATTCAATTAACGTTAAGCTTGCAGAGAAGAAGACGGTAGGGTGTGTTTGACCCGGCAAGTTGCACTTTCTCCTTCATTTCAGAGAAATATCGGTTAAGGTAAAGAAATAGCTATAACAGCTGATTTTTTTTTTGGAATGAAAAGTTCTGCCAGACTAAAGGTCATCACATCAGATAATTACTGGATAGTTAACGCAAGTCACATTAGCGCGCAGTCATGTTTTAGCATTGCCTTTTTTCGATGCCATTTTAGCTAGCATATTACAGCTAACGTTAATAAATAAGAGCGCGATCACAATTATCGACAACTTTAAGAAGTTGTTGTGACATAAAAAGCTTATCTAAAAAATGAATACCCGACTAAAGTCCTAAAATGTCCTGGCCACTTTGCAGCCATATGGTAATGGCGTTACTAGCTAACTAACTTAGCCCATGCTTCAGTAAGATTGATGCACTAGTGACGTTACCACTTTGCAGTGACAACAATCTTATTAACGCGACAGTTAATTAGCATATTTGGTGTTTTTAAATATTTTACCAATGAGTGATGCTCTTCGGCTGAGGTCCAGCGGTCTTTATGTTGGCAGACTAAGTTTGTATTGGGGAAAGGGAAGCAGAGATGTTATACCCTCTAATAGTGAGAGACTATGTAGACGCCATAAAAGTGCATCAGGAGTAGTTGAACACAGGTACAGTGACAAGCTTTGACTTTCATGTCATACTCCTGCAGAAATCAGAATGTCAGATCTCAAAGACGGCAGTGGAGACAGTTGCACCAAGAGGAGGATTGCTGCCACTCTGTTGATGCGCGGCTCCTCAGAACACCAGCCCAGGCAACTGATTGGCCGTGGGGCCCTGTCAGTGGTCCACACCTCTGCCACCTCCGCCAGGCAACCTGCCAGCGAGAGCAGGGAGGAGTACAACGCATTCAGTGGAGCAGACTGCCCAGGACCCATGTCCGGGACACCAACCCTGGACCTCCTGGAGCCAGAAGTACCACTGGTCATGGAGGAGGAGTCAGACTCCACAGGGCAGTGTTCGGACACGGCTAGTGTCAAGAGCCCAGAGCTGCCCGGCCTCCCAGAGCTGCCGGGCCTGGTCTCTTTGGAGGGGAGCCCCAAAGCCCCTCATTGCCCGGTCTGGCTGGAGGAGGGTGAGGACTCAGACGAAGACTCCGGGGACAATTACTCTCTCCCATCCCCCTCATCTCCTGTGAGAGTGTATGAGCGGGATGATTGCTCTGAGCAGGTTCCGAAGAGGGACCAGATAAGTGAAGGTGAGCCGGTTATTTTTTTTTTTTCTTAACTTGGATGTGTTAAAAAAGGGATGAAGCTCAACATATCAGAATTTCAGCTTTGCAACAGAGGTATGCATCACCTCTGTAGCTCAATGTTATAGTCACAGAATCTAACACTGGAGATAACCAGTATAAGTATATATATTCTTTTGATCCTGTGAGGGAAAAATGACTATCTGTGTATTAAAGCACATATTTGCCACCTGTCATGTGTGTTGATGTTTGGGGATAATTCCCTGTTCTGTATTCTTGGTTTTTGTTGAATTTTAGGGACGTCTCATTCTTTAGTTTTTTTTGTCCCCAGTGAATGTGGCTGACTGGCACAAGAGCCGCATGGCAGTGGTGAGCAGCGTGTGCTTTGACCAGCTTCTGAAGAACTACCCGGAGTACAAGAGCGCAAAGAGTTGCGTGGCCGCCTTCGTACTAGAGAAACGTCAGTCAATGCTCACTTGTCATTCCATTGTCTATTGCATTGCATATCATGACACAGGGGCGCCAAAAAGGCAGGAAAAGCTAGAACAATTCCCAGGGCCCGCATAGAACATATTGACCAACATTATTTTTGGGGATGTGAGGTGGGGGGGGGGGGGGATTCTTCTATAGGGCGCAACGATTCAAGCAGCACCCCTGAGAGTGAGGATGTATATACAGTAGATCGATGTAGATTTGTGAGTGTGTTAGAATGAGAGTGTATGTGTTTGCTATGGCTGTTACCTATAGAGTTAAGTCCAGCAGGGCACCAGTGCAGAGTCCAGTGTGAGGGGGAAATCTGTGTGTGTTTTTCTAGTAGAAGTTAGTGATGCATGAAGTCAGTGCAGCTGGCTTTTAGAGTGAATGTGTGTATCGGGGGTCATGATGTGTGTGTTCGTGTGTGTTTTAGAGGTTACTGATGCAGAATGTGTAGGCAATGAACTGTGAAATGTGTGTGTGTCTTTTTGGGTGTCTATGCCTCAGTGAGAGAGAAATAGAGGACGAGAGAAAATGGGTGAAAATATGCATTGAGCTGTAAGCGGTGTGTGTGTGTGCGTATGGAGGGGGGGTGTTGGTGACAGAGATAAAGGTGTGTGTGTCTGTGTGTGTGTGTGTGATGTAGAGGTTACTGATGCAAGAGGCCGGTGCACTGATGTGTGCAAAGATTGTGTGAGTAGATGGTGTGTGTGTGTGTGATTTAAAGTATCTGTAAGTTTGTGTCTATGTATGTGTGTGTATAAATAAAGTATCTGTAAGTTTATTGTGTTTGTGTATATGTGTGTGCAGTGGTGACTGACGCAGCAGGTCACCACAGTGAGTTGTATGAGGTGGTGGCCTTGGGTACTGGGCAGAGCTGCTGCTCTGGCTGGCTGTCCTTCACTGGCGCCGTGGTGCACGACTGCCACGCCACCATCATCGCACGCCGAGCTCTCAAAAGGTAGCTCCTCTTTACAATCTCGTTTTCTTTCCTTTTTTAAAACTCTTGTCACAACGCCAAGTAATTACAGCTTTTCAGAGTGTCATTAAAATCACTTGTCTCGAGGGAGCAAAGCAGCAGCCAGATCAAGTCATGAGCCTAAAGTGGAAAACGAGAGATGAATGAGTGTTGAGGTGATTGAACACTGAATTGAACATGATTTATTTATTGATTTGTTTCCAGATATATATACAAACAGCTTCTGCTGTTCCACAGTTCCGATCCACATGTGAGTCGGCATTCCATATTCGAGAGGTCAACCGATGGAAAACCTCTTCAGCTGAAGCCAAAGATCTACCTGCACCTCTACACCAACCAGACCCCTAAAGGAGCCGCCCAGTGCCCTTTAATGTAAGGCCCCAATTTATGCAATACAACTATACTCAAAGTCTCTGATACAATACGGTTATACTGTAGATGCTGCTGCTAGCCATCATAGATAGCTACCATAGATCCATGCTGTTAACAGTTCCTGTAAACTTCCATAAGTCGGTCATCCAAGAGTCCATCCTCTATAGTATTATGCACATGGGAAGTTATTGGCATACAAAGATGCTGGGCTCTTATAAAGTATTTAAAAATGTCTGTTATTTCAGAATGTGTTGATATATTTTCTACGAACACATAGTTTTAGATTCTAATTTAGAAGCCAAGGGGATGTATTTCTTAAAACTTATATTTAATATATGGCTATTTGGATCTATTGAAAAGGGTAATGTTATTTTTTTATAAAGATATCATCTGTAGCTGTAACACAAATCAATCTGTTTTGACCTTGAATATGTTTTCTCTCAATGAGATGCCTGCAGGGGTCGGTTACTCTTTGGGGCCTTTTCGCATCAACAGTAATGTGTCATTGGTCCGCTCCACAGAAAACTGAAGAGTGGCAACTACGAGTCCCTCAAGCTGAACTGCTTTGCCAAAGGCTCCCTGGTGCCGGCGTCGCTGGTGCCCATCAGCGTGTGGGCGGCCCGCATCTGCTGCATGGCCGACAGCGACAAGCTGACCCGCTGGACCGTCACGGGAGTGCAGGGGGCGCTCTTGAGCCACTTCATCCAGCCACTCTACATTACCAGTGTGACCCTTGGTAAGACCAACCCTTCACTCAGCCATAGGCCTTAGTGTGGCCTGCAGATTTGGGATAGGTTTGTGAGAGCCAGCTAGACATACACTCCATTTGCAAACTGCCAAAAAAAAAACAACCTCACAGAAGAAGAAGGGCTCGCTGGCCTACCAGAGTAACCTTCTTCTTCTTCTGTGAGTTTTTTTTTCTGGCAGTTTGCAAACGGAGTGAATTACCACCATCTGCTTGACTCGGGTGTGATGGCAAGTGTACCCAGTAGCCTCATTCTGGCTGACAATGGCCGCTGGATGAATAAAGGGAATGAGGACCCGGGTACGATTCTGCCCTGGGTCATTTCCCAGTCCCATCCCCTCTCTCCCTCCCGCTGGCTTCCTGTAACTCTCTCTGCTATCCTGTCCGATTCAAAGAATCCTTTGGTGGGACAGCCGTGGCCAACTGTTTAGGGCTTGGGCTTGAAACCGACGGGTTGCTGGTTCGATCCCCGACCAGTAGGAAAAATGTGGGCGGGGGAAGTGGTTGAGTACTTCTCTCCTGTGCCCACATCCACGGCTGAAGTGCCCTTGAGCAAGGCACCTAACCCCTCACTGCTCCCCGAGCGCCACTGTAGCAAGTCGGCTCACTGCTCCGGGTTAGTGTGTGCTTCACTTCACTGTGTGCTCATTGTGTGCTTCACCTCACTCTGTGTTCACTGTCTGCTCTGTGTGTTTCACTAATTCACTAAATGTGCATATACTTGTATATGCAAGTATACTTGGCCTATAAACAGGGTTCTAAATTAACTTTTTTGATCACCAGCCAATGTGGCTGGTAACTTTCTAAAGTTACTAGCCAATCAGAATTTCTACTAGCCGAATTTCTTCCGGTGAAAATAAGAGAAATTATGAGTGCCACTGAATGTATTTGATTGTTTTATTAACATTGTTGGCATGAATACATAACAAAATATACACAGAAGGTGCAAACACTTCATTTCAAGTTTGGATCTATCTATCTATCTATCTATCTATCTATCTATCTATCTATCTATCTATCTGCCAATATCCTCATCCCCTGCTTCATTTCTCTTTTCACCCCCAGAAGTCTGTCCCAACCACCGCCACATTTAGTTTAATCTTAACTTTTTACTAGGGCTGTCAAACGATTAAAAACAATGAATTTATTAATCTCATATTTTGAAATTAATTATTCTAGATTAATCATGATTTAAAAAGTACAATTTTCTCCCTAAAGACTAAAGCCTCTTAAGTGGCATATTAAATACAACATAAATCACAAAATTAATGAGTAACCACAAAGGTAAAAGTAAAACACTTTTCTATTATTTAAATGACAATAGTGACACAGTAATTTTGTTTTAAATTATACATTTCTTGATAAATATTACTCATTAGATGCTGTTTAACTCATTTGATGCTGTTTTGTAAATAGTGCACTGCCACTTTAAACCCATTGTGTTCACACATTCTCATAATGATCTTTTTTTTTACCAGCTCCAAGAAAATATAGCCTATGGCTAGTCCACAAACATTGTGTAGCATGTATGGCACACTAGCTAGACATGTTCATTTTGCAATTAAAAGTGAGATTATGAGCTTGGTAGCCAGCCACCTAGTTAGCTGAGTGGAATGCGTTTCAATCGGCATATCATGTGCTTCATATAAACAAATTATTGAAGACTTCTAGACTTACCAGTTCCATTACACAAAGGCAAAGACAACTCTTTATATTCTTGTCCATTATCCAAATCACAGAGTGCAGCCTATGTCAACATGCCCTGGCTCTGCACCGTTTAACTGGTCACTATGGGAACCGGATAAATTCGCAATCTCCTCTAACCTCGTCTTTGTTGCTTTCAGTATTTCGTTTTATAAGTTTCTTATATTAAAAAGAAGATATCAATTATCATCAACAATGACAAGCCAGCTGGAACCTGCCACTCGTTTTCCCTCTTGTGCCCGCTCAGACGGGTTCTCAATTAAATGGAGTAGCATATGTTCAAGTTGGATCTTAATGGAGAGGACCCGAAAAGTATCATCTTTATGTAACATGCTGTTGGTGCATGTTGACATTGTAAACTTTCTCTAACAAGAGTGAAAAACAGTTTGCAATAAAGCTACTATTTATTAGCTAAATGTTGTCTGTTGGTGCCCTATGCACAGTGCAAAATCGCACTGTCAAATTCGCGTTAATTTTGACAGCACTACTTTTCACTTTTTCTAACTCCCTCCTCTTTCAGTCTATGCTCCCTGCTCTGGCTCTGTCCGTTCTTCCTCCTCCTTGTGTTTTCTGGTAGTCACTCCGTTCGTTTCCATTGCACTGGTTTCACTGGAAACTGCACGCAGCCAATGGGCGTATAAAAAGTCATCACATAGCATTACAGCACAGTGTTCATGGGAAATGTAGTAAGTACTGCCAGGGGGATAAATGACCGAGAACAGAGCCTTATGTATCATGCATGTAATGCCTTATGCATCACCGGCCAAACTGGCTAGTAAGTTTTTATTAACACCCGCCAAAATTAATTTTTAACCCGCATTTGGCGGGTTGGCGGGTGTTAATTTAGAACCCTGCCTATAAACCTGATTTACATTAGATTTACAATGTCTTAACCTGGACCTCGTCATCATTTGTTCAGCGGGGGCATCCAGCAGCTACTATGAGCATGTGTCGGACACCATCAACAAGCGTCTGGGCGACAACTGGCAGGACACACTGCAGCACCCCTACAAGGCCAGCAGCATCTTCTTCCTGCCTGGAGACAACATTGGGCCTCTGCTGCCCTCGGACAGATGCAAGGACCTCAGCATCAACTGGAGCCGTGGCGACAGCAGCATCGAGATTGTGGACGGCACCATCGGGCACATCATTGACTGGTGAGTGACCGGGCTGCTTCTGAAGGGTGTCTGGCGGAACTCTGCTTTTGACCTTTCCCAGGACACCGAATACTAAATACCTGGTGTGTATCAAATGGTCTTGGGGAGGAGTTACTCCAATGGTTTACTCAAAAAGATGTAACCCAAAGTTTGAAAGTATGCATGATTCTACTGTAGTGACTTTTTGACTTAAATAAGTATCGTCTACATTTTACAAATACTGATCTGACACCAGATTTCCGATACATGACATTACGGTTCAGGCTACAGTATGGTAGTCTAAAAATGGCTGAAGTGTGCAGCGTTTCTCTACCCTCTCTCAGTCTAAAAATGTTTTATGGAAAAAGAAATATGAGTATTTTCTTTCTAAAAAGTAACAAAACAGGCCAGTGTTTACCACCTGATGATAAAGACCCATACTTTTCAAGGTCAACATTTCCATAACTATTAACCACAGGCTGCCAGATCGGTTGTACTGTGTCTATTATATTGCGATGTGACTCGCCACATTCAAACAGCTTTTAGAAAGTGGGTCAGGTACAAAGAGAGATGGGATGAAAAATCATCAAATTGAGCTTTTTCCTCAGAAGTGAAAAAGGACCTGCAGGGCCCTGTCTGATTTGTCAGTGCTCTGTTTTTGATCTCTATATCCCTCATTCTCTCTCTCTCTCTCATTCTCTCTCTTCGATTTCCCTGTGTGGTCCGCCAGCTCTCCGTATGTGAGCGGCGCCGGCCTCACAAGCCGACTGTGCAAGAGAGCCTTGTACTACAGCTTCCGCAAAGTGGCCTCCCAGGCAGGCCAGCAGGACCTGCTAGCATTCGCCTCCTACAGCAATGCCAAGGTGTGTGTGTGTGTGTTGTTTTAATCATAAAGCACAGCAGTCATGCTATCATGCTAGTGTTCTAGATATGATCAGGTTCGATAAGGATGATGGAGCAGAATATTGTTGAGTAAAGATGTTTTTTGAATCAATTCGGGGTAAGCTGTACAACTCAGGATTGGAAATGTTGTTATTGTTTTGTGTGTGTAATGTCGTAAATGAAGGTTTACTGTATAGGTGTGTGTGTGTGGCTTGCACCAGTGTTAACTTGAGCCCTGGGTGTATGCATGTGGAAGTAATGCAGAGGTGGTATTTTTAGATGGCTGCTCAGTTATACCAGGAGGCCAAAGCTGTGGTCAGCCAGCAGTTCCGTACAAATGACGCCGGACCATGGAACTCCAAACAGCTGGTGGATGGCTTCAAACGCTGACCTGTTTTCCATCTTTCGTATGTAGGAGGAGGATGTCGCTTTCTATAACTTGCTTTTCACAATGTGTAAGAGGACCATGTTAATGTTTTGCATTTATGATTATGTTACATGTTCAGATCCAGCTTTTTCTAAGTTCTTAACTAGCTCAACAATGCTACATTTTTAGTAAGGTCAGTTGTTTTATAGTATTGTTTTATTTTATTGTATTGTTTTAAACCTCAAGGAAGGAAAACAAACAAAACAAACCAACAAAACATTCAGAACTGTTTTTTTTTTTATTTGAGAGATTTGAGTAAAAGTGGCATTTTTGTACCATAACCGCTAGATCATGCCAGGGGACAGCGGTAATTAGGCAGCTATTGTTATTTTGACTCCCACATGCTCAGATCCCATCCTGGAAATGATCCTCTGATATGTACCAGTACAGTACTTCCCTTGGCCTTGACCTGCCCCTGTACAACGAGGCCTTTGGAGAACCCAAATGCTGACTCGAGGTTCTTCCCATAATTTTTTTTTTTTTTTTTTTTTTTTGGAAGCCCACAGCAGCTGGTGTCTCAGTATGCGGCCCTACATGCTGTACACAAGCCAGCTCCTGCACCTCAAGACAATTCACCTCATTTATCAACATCACACACAAACACAAACACTCACTGGGTGTGGAAAGCACAGCATATATTGGCTTGTGTGGGGTTGTTACTTCTGTGCTAACTTAGATTTGTGTGCGACTTGGTCAAAGAAAATAAAATACTGTTTATGGAGGCTCTATGCTGTGTGGTGTAGGAACTACAATTGCACATAGAAGCATGACATCCAAATGAAACTATATGAAAATTTATTTGGCAAGCTTTTTTCCATCAATATTGTAATATACAGCCATACAAAAAAATGTGGTTGTATCAAAACCACCCAAGTAAAATCTACTGTAGGCTTTAAATACAAAATGTCAGTGCAAGAAAGAAAACATTGTTTATCCAAAAATAACCATATGAAAACAAATGTTGTAAACAGGTTGCAAGCTAAGAAAACAATTAGACCCTGCTGGGTATACTATGAAGCAACATTAGTGCTATGTTAAGCCCAAATATAAAGGTGTGATTGCATTATTACTTAGCATTTTTTTTTTAAGCAGAACATTTGAAATGTTTATATACACAAATGTTCAAATGTAAAAAGTTCAAAGAGAAAACACTACCAAATTTGAATGCACCTTTGGCTTTAGGCTCTACATAGCACTAATGTCATTTTGTAATACACACCCGTCTGGTCTCAGGAACAGACGAAGGAGACGGAACACACAGTCGTCAGAGAATCAATGAAGGCATCAAAGGAGGAAATTGTTTGTCATTGCTTCGGTACTACAAGTTTGGGCTGAAAGCATATCACACCTGGAAGGAAACTTAAGTTTCCAATTGAACACAATCAACAAACCTGATCTCAAACCATATTTTTTAAGAGAGAAAACAAATATGAATAATAATGATTAAAATCAATGGTTTCAATGTGGGCCGTTTTATTTGCACTTTATCTTAGTTTATCTTCTTTTCCCATCTCATGAAATGAAGAGTCTTCACACACATTGCATGAATGTAAGACTGCCTTGGCATCAAGAGAAGCGTATGTGAAGCTAACTCAAGAAAAAGATAGGGGGGAAAAAATCCTGACCACACTACTGGACTGTTGCTAGACTGGACAGCAGGGGGAGATGTTAATCAGTCTATATGAAATATTGAATGTACAAAAACATTATGGCATGGCAGGCTGACGTTAACATGAAAAGCACAAGGGAAAAAATAATTGGTGCACTGTCCTACTGTATATAATTGGTAATCGAGTCCTATCTTCAAACCATGTCAAATTCAAGGTTATGTGAATCAGAACATGCGTGTATCTGACCACCCAGAGTTAATCGGTGTATACTCAGTTGTAGGTCATTGTGCAGAACGTAAACCCAGACTGACCATATGAGGTGATAGTTCTTTCTTTTTTTTGTCAAAATAAACCAACTGATTAATGACTATCGGACCTTATTTTGGGTCATATGGAAATCTGCCGACGTCAGAAAATGTTGACCAAGTACCATTTTCAATTTTAAATTGTTATTAAAATAAACAGATGATTACAAGCTGCCACGTTTCAATGGAATGGCCCTTTTAAAAATCACTAGTAGTATATCAATGATGTGGTGTTTTTCAAAAAGAGCTCTGAAATTGTGCAGGGTTTCCAGTGAGCTTGGGTCAGTGGAGAGACAGAGGGCTGGCACTCAGCTAAGGTGCACTGATGCCGCCAGCTATGCACACTGCCAGCCCTAGATCAGTAACTATGGCAACAGGCCCTAGTTTGGCAGCGACAGCGGGGGTGAAAACCAGAGAGATGTCGGCTGTGATTCAGCCGCGGCCTGTGTCACATTAACCCCCTTCAAGCTGAGCCTGCGGAGACCCCCGCCACTGTAGAGTATCTGTGCGAGCGTCGGCGAGTATGACAATGATGAGCAGTTTTGTGCTTACGAGGAGGGGGTGGGGTTTGGGGGGGCGAGGAGGAAATGTCAGTGAATGAGGCTCAGGTGGGGGTACTGGGGGTCACTAGGGTCGCCCAGGGCGAGCCAGGAAGGGCTCGGTCTCGGAGGGGCTCGCCCCGGCATCCTCTCCGCCACCGCGGTACTCGGTGCTGCCTTTCCTCAGCTGGAAAAACGTCAGGCCTCCGATGATGAGCCAGAAGAAGAAGTTCACCCAGACCGATGTCTGACGTAATGCGGGGAGGGGGAGGGGGGAGCACAAAAATTTTACTTCATACACAGTTTATAGTCGCTCATATTCATGTGAAATCAGGTGTAATTGAATCAAGGTTATGTAGTAATCCATTATTTCCTCAGGCAACACCTAATTTAAAATTATCTATATAAAATTAACCAATGTAACCAACAGATATGACCATTACTAATATCTGTCAAATTGAGCGTAAATGAACAGTACACATTCAGACACATCTAGCATTTAATGACATAATAGGAAGCTGGAGGGATAGAGGATAAACTCAGAAAGAGAAACTGCAGAAGAAAGGCAGGAAGGAAGAAAGAAAGAAAGGAAATACTAACTTGGCACAGGAGGAAGGGACAAAAAGCAGTAGAACAGGAAGGAAGAGACAGGCAGAGTGGTTGAAAGATAAAAAGAAATAAATGTCAGGCCGGTGAGGTGCATATATATGATCTTAAGCTTAGTTCCTGCTAGGCTAGGGTGAGTCGAGGGCCATCCACCAGAGAAAGAACTGTGCCCTGCCATAGCATAGCATTAAAGTTCCTGTCTAACGGGGTTAGTGAACGGTCAACAGACAGAAAGAACTCAAATGTGGCATACCCAAATACTAAGACAGAATTTAGGGAAAATATCTTTATATTCTGACATAGATTTGCAGTATCATTTTTTTTAAAGTCAAGCTTCAGTTCAATATTTACTATGTTATACGTTCCTTGACTTTAAACTAGTCTTTTGTTTACTCTTACTCTTATTGGGCAAGATCAGCACAACTTCAGCTAGCCCTGTTGTTTCCTGTACATTCATCATGCTGCCTGTGGCGCTTTTTTTAAGTCGCTACGTGTTTATTGTGGCATACCATACCCACACATGAAACACAGTTCTTGCTCTGGCAGCAGGGTGAGTGTGGGCACAAGAGGCCGAGAGATGTAGATAGTGTGTGTGTGCTGTACCTCTGCACTCTGCAGACTGCTGTAGAACTTGCTGCCACTGTAGGGCTTGGCCCAGGTGTAGTTCTGAGCCTCATCACACCTGTAAAACAAGCACATGCTCATTTACGGCTTAACAATTAAAGAAAGTGATAAGTGTAGATTCTACATAATTGCACCACTATAGATAGATTTTTGAACATTATGCTCAACATGTGGTTGTTTTTGTTTTAAATGGGTATTTCTCCAAGATAATGGAATTCTAAATGCATCTGTTGAACATTTTTCTATCCATGAAAAGTTTAACTACGGTAATAGCTTAGAACAGCCTAACATACACAGGGTGCATGCATACTGCCTGTGGGAACAGTAGTTAAGCAGTGAATAAATCTCTCCTCCAACAACACCATAAACTATACTGCATCAATAAAGCCAGAGTCCTGATATGGCATAACATTTAAACCCAATAGCCCTAAAATAAGATTAGTTCTGTATGCTCAAAAACTGTTTCCTAGATATTGGACACCAGATAAATGCTGAGAATGAACAGAGACTTTCTAATGTGGAGACACAGCACTCAAAAAATACTCCATAGAAATGCATGGGGCTAGTTTGTCACGCCAATATGGCCGTTGTCTACACATATCCCACCCCTTCCTCGGCAAAACGTTGACATGTGAATACATTGAGCCAATCATGTGTGGTGTGATGTGAATACATTGAGTCAATCATATGGTGTGTTGTGAAGACATCGTGCCAATCATGTGTTGTGATCTCGCCGCTGGAGCAAGATTGGTGTTGTGAAGCCTTGCGCACGCGCAGTTCGACCCAAGACTGTGCCCGATGAGTGCCCATAAAACGTTGGTATATGGCCGCCGAGTGGAGGACTTGCCTAAAAGGACTTTGGAATGAATCAATAACGATACATGCCAATACACCCGTTTTGATATCTCATCTTTGCAGAGATAGGACACATCTTTTTTTTTTTACTTAACTTTTTTTTACTTTTCTGTTTAACAGCACACATCATCATATGAGTAAGAGATAACAGTTAAAGATATGGTTAATGTCTTCTTTGTCAACGGTCAAGGGGGTAAACCTTTGGATATTAATTCATTGCTCATAACTTTATTATTAATTAACGTTATTAATTCTGACCCTCTTGCCAAAAAGACGGCACAAATAAAATAAACTAGAAACCGTCCCTATAGTAACAAACAGTGTTTCAATCAAACCCTACATTCCACACAACTGTCCGAACAAAGTTCCAAAACCACTCCGATGGAGTCCAAGTTCACCTGTTAAAGGTGGACTTTGGCAGAGATTCGCATAGCTTATCTCTTCCAATCTTCAGGACGCATCCGCTGATGAGCAGGAAGAACAGGAAGACTCCGCACATCCCCAGTGTCACGTTTAACCACAGCCTCTCTCGGCTGCCACACAGGTTAGAGAAAGGTTAGATAGACAGACATCCACTTCTTCTGTACTGAACAATACCACTTGTGAATTGACTGACTTCAGACCTTGACTGTGCTTTACGTCCCAAAATGTAAGGGTTAGGCACAAGGATTCAACAAAACTTCATGTGACAAACTTCATGTATTTAAAAAAATACTTTTGCATGTAAATGTATTACTCACTATCTATATCCCTAAAACTACAAATGTATACTGTCTGCAGATTATAGTTAGTGGGCCCTAATTTAAATAGTGGGCAATGTGTAAAGTAGCAGACAATACAAGGGCCAGCGGTGTAGTGCAGCTTTTTTTGCAAAGACTGTACTGTAGGTACATCTGACATAATTGAGGACACATAGACATAAGCACACATGTCTGAGTTTGACGGGGGGAAGCGCGCTCACCTCCTGACTTCTCCATCCACACAGCTGGAGTAGACCCAGTAGAGGGTGAGGGAGAAACAAAAGATGGCCACACACACAGAAATGGCCGACACAAAGTAACAGAGAGATGGGAGACTAGAGGAAGTCACGTCGATAACCTTGCTAGATGCATTGTACTGTAGCACACCATACAGCAAGCACTTTCCCCCGCTGTGGCCCTACAGAGAAAGATAAGAGGGTTGTAAATTCATTATAGCTTAGTATTCAAAACATTCAACATGAAGGAAATAAGCTGTAAAACTGCTTGTCTGCTTTTGCCTTGACAAACAGTTGCTTTGCTCATTTGCAAGGGTGCCACTAGATAAAGATTTTGGGCCCTATGAAAGAAAATACTACTGCCAACCTAGACACTCACATTTCTGTAAGGGCACCCACAACACTTTGAAGGCCTCCCTTTACCTCCACCGTGATGCAGCACCCCAGTTTATTTGTTTCATAAGCCCCCTGTTTCAGCGAGGTGCTTTCCTGTACGTGGATTAAGCTTATTCCAACACTCAAAGCTTTTTCCCCACTGTGGAGATCTCATTTAAAGTTTACTTTTAGTCCAGGACTAGGGCTCAATTAATGTAGAGCAAATCGGCTCAGAAGTATCTAGGCCCAGGCCATGTTTGTAGAGAACATAAAATGGCAGAAAAAAAGAAAAGCTATTTGAGTTATTTCAGACTGACCTACTACAAACGTGACTTATGAGGAAGGTAAACTTTAATGCTTATCTACATTTGGGGAAAATACCTATTATTGCTTTGATAATGTCCTTCCCTCTGTGCTTAACAGTGGATAAATACGCCCCAGACCATTCCGAAAAGAAAACTGAAATGGTAGACAAAAGGAATTTTTTTTTTCGGTAATCCCCTGCGACGCTGCTGCCACTAGCATATCATCCTTTACACTTCCACTACTTTCCCCGCTCCTGTCTCATCTGACTCCAATAAGAAAAGCTAATTGGGCACGAGGAGGTATCTGGTCACATGACCGAACATGAGCGCGGAGTCACATCGGGGAAGGAAGAAAGAGTTAGTTCCACATTTGTTTCCCTCACTCTCAAACTTGTAAAAAAAAAACGCCTGAATATAAATCAGGTAACGATTGTTTAGACAGGCCCTTTTTATTGTAGCATACCGACCTTTTTAAACGTGAGATCACGTTGCTTTAACCGAGTAGCCTACCGGGGCTGGACGAATGATGGTCCGAACTGTCCTCGGTGATTGACAGCGTCGCTAGAGTATCTCCTCTCCCTCAGTAGCAAGTAGCTCATCAAATCGAGCACATCAGATAGTGAGGCTCATATCTGTATTTACTGTCATCTTTATTCTACCTCGAGTACCTTCTAAGTTCCTTGTATTCCCAGATGAAGTTTTGGCCAACCAAGCTCCTGACGTTATTAAGCGCGATAACATGGCAACAAAGTTAACTTGGCTTAGGCTATACAAGTGAAAAGCTCTGATTTGAGTAATATATATAACTTGACGTGACATTGCAAAACCGTTCAAATTTCGCCAACTGGACGGTCATGATCATGTGTAGAAGTTGAAAGCTTTCGTCATAGCAAGTCACACCAATGCGTTGACAAACTTTCAAAAAGGAAGTGCAAATGTAAAAGGATGTCGGCCTAAATAAAAATACAACAAACAGGAATCCTTTTGCCTACCTGCACAATTGTTACCAAAGCTGCTGTAACAATCCCGCAAATGAAGCAGCTGGCGTACAGCGCGAGCTCCAGTAGTAGTAACAGCGGAAGCGCCATTGCAGGACAGTGGGTCACTTATGCGCGCACTTTCTCTTATTCACACCATAAACAGTCGCGGTAGCGCGCTTTCGACACAGTTTGCGTGGATGAGTTAACCCTCCAAAACCCTTCTGTTGTCGAGACGGCCAAATAACTCGTGTTATAGGCTTCTTCTAGCCTAACGAGCTAGACCCACATCAAGATGTAGGCAAATGTAATTTGCTGCCGCTAGGGTGCGTCTAGATTTCTAGGCTAGGCTTCTTTCAGGTTTTTAATTCCTTTGGTTATTTTGTGCGTACTGACTTAAGATAGACCTACTCTGTAGCCTATTAAGTAGGCCTAGAAGTCATTTGTTTTAATTTGTTTATCAAATTGGTTGTGCAGTATTAACTTAAATCTCCAGTCAAGGACAATTTTAAACTTTCATTTATCAGACTTTGGGCTGCCTCAATGTGAGGCTGGTCATTCAGCTGACATCTGATATAGGCTATGCACTGTCAACTCGTGTTCACTGTCAGGTGGTTAGACTTAGTTCACTCTGCCCCTGTCACGGATTATAGCTGTGTCAGGTGCCCTGATTTGGCTTCTCTTTAGTGATCACCATAAGGAGTTTATTCATAAGGGGTCTAGTCTCATTAGTCATAGTGAAACTTGAGATCATGTTCCATTAAAGTAAGACCATGAATAACCTATTATTTATGACCTGTGGTTGTGGATAAGTTATTGGCTGTACTGACATTATAAGAGGCTACATGCTTACGCCTACATGGTCATATAAATATTTAAGTGTGAAAATAAATTGAAATATATGACTACATTAAATTCTACCTTAAAAGGAGTATTAGGTTACATGATTGCACACAAAAATGTTCATAAAAGCCATACACTTTAAAATGTATGTTTAATACACAGACATATCACATCAAAGTTCACAGAAATAAATCAAGGCTCAAAAACTTGGAATAGAAACACCCAAACATTTTTTGACAAATATGACAAAATGTGCTTTTTTGAAACATACAAAGCCTGCCAAATCACAAACTGCCCTTAATATATGCAAACTATCAGACAGGCATCTTTTGCTGACGTGATGCAAAACAGCATGTACAACAACTTCCTTCCCCTCCTTCCACTGAAGGTATAGAAAGTGCAAGCTCAAATTTTGAGGACCACAACACTCAACATAATGAATAAAAGACCATTATAGCAACACCATAGCTCAACATTCAATACTTGGGCCCCATTTGTAGTTCTTATAGCAGGGCTAAATGGAAAAAAGTTTCACTGACTTCAGGATAAAGCTCCTTTTTGTTTGTTCATTTATATTTAAGATGGTCGGAAGCTTATTTTGGAGAGATACTGAGTCAAAATGTAATCTGACAAAAGGTGTACGTGTGTAGGTCTGTGCATGCCTGTACAATGTGTGTATATGTGTGTGTGTGTCATGATTCAAGAGAATGAGCGATAGTGTTTTTGTTCCTAGAAAACAAGTGTGTCGTTTAACATGGCCAGGGGTGGTTTGTGTACATTCCCACGCCTCACACCGATCGATGTGTGTCTACTGGGCAGCCAGGCAGGCGGAAGCTGTCAGGAATGGGGCTGTCCAGTTTACAGATGATCTTATAGATGGATTTCTTCCAGCAGGGGTCAGTGTCACGTCCACCCTGGATGGCGCTGAAGAACTCCCTCAGAGCCAGCTCTGACACCTCCACAAACCGCTCGGGGACCTGTGGATGAATGGGAATATGACGTTGAACATGAATTTGAACATTAAATACTGACTCACCTATAACCAGTAAAAAGCAGTTGGGTTTATCTAGTTATTTGACACTGTAGTAAACTGTAGTAAAAAGTTGCCTTGGCTGTAGTACAAAATAATTTACAGTAATAATTTGCACACACTCACATATAAGCACATACCTGATAGTCATTGCTCTTGTTGTAGTGCATGTTGAGGATGCGGAAGAGCTCGGAGTTGCGGCCCAAACGCAGGCCCCCCTCCCTGGGTGCTACCACACCATCTCTGACCGCCTGGCGGGCGAAGCGCTCCATCTGGATGTAGAAGAACTCCCGGAAGTTACTGAACCATTTGATGAGCTGGGAGGTGACGCAGCGGTTGAACTGGAAAAAGGAAGAAAACAACAGGTCAGTTTCGAAAGAGACGTGGCAGTATTATTCATTATTATAAAGTGTTAAAGGTGTGTAAGACAAATTTGTTGTGAATTTAAAAACATTCACTAATTTATCGCAATATGTATTTTACATTTTTCTAACCTCTTACTGACCAAAATTCACTTATCATGATATATTATATATGTGAGGTGTTATCCCATAGGTATTGGTTTATTAAAGTGGCATTTTGAAACTAAAAGGGAGATGATCATGGATTTAACATCACAGAGCTAAATCTGAGAAGTTTGTTGTGATAGTAAATCTGAGAGATCATGTTTTTTTGTCATGTTGCTCAGCCATAATAAAAAAACATGTTATGAAATGTTAAAAAGAAAACTTGCTGTGTATTCTGAAGTTAATTTGCAGCACGTAGGCCAGATCATGCCAGTGTATCAGTCATTAATAGATATTAATAAATCGATAGAGGCAGCTTCTATCCGTAGTATGTAAACTGTGCAGCGTTCGCATGAGGTAACTTACTACCTTGACATCTGGAAAGTAGGTTTTGAGTGTGTTGGAGCTAGGGTAACGTGCGTAGAAGAACATAAGCTTCGCTTTCTTCAGGTGGCACGGGGACAGACCCTCTTGAGAGTGGAGACAGTCAAGGACTTTCAAAGACAGGCAAGTTGCATTCATGAAAGAAGTACAATTACTAACATAGACACAAACATTTCGGATCTAGCATGATCGTGGCATTTCGCCTAATGGTGAATTTGGTTATTCAATGGCTGAGGAGGACCAGATCCTAGATTAAACCAGCCAGCTCCACAAAAGAGTTCTGACTAGTGTTTGGCAAGCGGTTTGCTCCCAATCCTATAATCATAATAAGCCCTCGCTCAATGCATCAGTACATCCCAGTGTCTCCTCCCACCCCATCCCAACCGCTTCCGAAAAAGGATATGGATGCAGCACCGAGGTAGAGGTCACCACCGTCCATCCCTCCCATTCCTCCTCCGCCTCCTCTTATCCCACCGTCTCGCCCGCGGCCGGAGGAGGAGAGAGGGGGCTCAAGCTGCCCCAGCCCCAGTGGCAGTGGGGGGAACGAGGGGCCGTGCGAGCGGAAGTCCAGGAAGGGTTCGGGCGGGAGGGAGTCCTTGTGCAGCGGCAGGTTGGAGAGGGAGCGGGCGAACAGGTGCTGCATGGTATAGTGGAGGAGAGGTAAGGGCACGGCCGGAGGCGCGGAGGGGAAGGAGGACAGGAAGTGGTCTTTGGAGCGTGGAGGAGGGGGCAGTAGAGCCGGGAGGGCGGGGGCCTGAGAGAGGTGGGGCAGGTTGGGGCTGGACTGGGGCGGTCCTCGGTGACCGCTGGGCGGGAGGCCCGAGTAGCCGTTGGTCCGCTTCTCCTGGTGCCTGCTGATGGGGACCAGCGAGGAGGCCTCGGCCTGCTCGAGAGCTTGAGCCGCGGTCACTCCGCTCGGCCTCCGCTGGTCGTCGTCTGCGTTCCGCAACCCTGAGCCGAGCCCGCCGTTGCGCTGGTCGTGGACGACCAGCGCGGCCAGGCCGGCCGGGGCAGAGTTTTCGCCGTCGGCGTACAGGCGGATCACCCGGTCGATGACTCGCGCCACGGCACTGCCCAGCTCCTGTTTGAGGGCCTGGGCAAACTTCTGCCCGCCGCTCGGACCTTCCCACTCCCCGTGGATCAAACCACAGCCGACCCACACGCTCCCTCTGTCCAGGCCCTGCTCCAAATCCACGTCCAAGTCCATCGTTTCATCTGGGGAGAGATCTCCAGTCCCATTCACGTTTTGCTGGGCATTTTTCTTGGAGGAGAGATGGCCTTGGGGAAGAAGGTCCTCTGAGTTAAACAAATGATCATCCCCTTCTCCCTCTTCAAAAAACATCTCCTCCATCTCCTCTGCCTCCATCCTCCCCTTTTCTCCTTCGCCCTTTCCCTTATCTCTCCTTTGGTCCTCCTGCGTCTGCTGCTTGTCGTACGCTTTCCACACCCTCTTCTGAAGTTCCAGAAGCTTCTCTCTGGTCTCCTGCAGCTGAAGCTTCAGCTCCTGCCGCTGCCTCTTCCTCCCCTCTCGGCTGCCTTTCCTCGGCATCGGCCCGCCGCTTCGCCCCTCGTCCTCGTCCGGCCGCTGCTGCGGCGCGTTCCTCGCTCTCCCTCTCCTCTCGTCCTCTCCCTCGCGCGCCTCTCCGTCCCTCTTGCCCACGCCGCTGCTCTCCATCCGCAGCCTCTTCACCTGGAGGACGTCCTGGCTCCACTCTTCCGGCTCCGAGGCCACCCCTCTCCTCGCCCCCCCGGGGAAGAGGTGCGAGAGCAGGGTGGGCCCCCCTGCCATGGCCGCCGCCGCCGGGCCCCTGACCAGCAGCTCGTCCTCGTGCTCCGGCTCGTCCATGCCGTCGTCCTCCAGCTCCTGCTCCAGGGACGGAGCCTGGAAGAGGCCCGGCCGCTGCCGGTAGCCACCCCAGCTCTGGGAGGCGCTGCTGGGGTGCAGCAGAGGGGACATGAGGGGGTAGGTCGGCGGGCTGCCTCCCGGGTAGCGAGGTGCTGACGGAGCGCTGCCTGACGGACTGCGGTAGAGGCCGAAAGGGCACATCGGGGACGACTGCTGACAGAACAGATCAGAAGGGGAATCCATTGCCCCTCCACTTCTCAAATTCCTGGGGAAGTACATTGTGTTTCACGGTTGAAAACAGACAATAATGGCATGAGGCATGTTCAAGTTCACTGTCCTAACCTTTTCAGCATTATCAAGCTCATCTACTCTTTCTATCTTTTTTTCCTGTTATCAGAGTGTGGACAGCTGTGTCCACTGTTTATTCAGATTGTTTATTTTATCACCTTCTCCCCCTGCTCCCCCCTCTCTCTCTCACACACACACACACACACACACACACACATACACATACACACACACACACATACACACACACACACATACACAGATGGAGGGAGGGAAGGAGAGTTAATATTTTTAATGAGATTATTGTATTCCCAGAACACAGACCACTAGTGTACAACTGTTTGTATGCACTGCACTCGTTCCGATGAAAGTAGCCGACAGATTTGCAGTGACCATATGATATGATCCGATCGCTGAAGTGGCGATAAAAAGTACTGAAATGCGCAGCCATGAAAAAAGGAACAGCAGTTCAGCGATTAAACACTGTTGTGCATCTGCATGCAAACAAACAGCTGAGTGGCTGAGTAGGTCATTCAGATACATGAATGGGTGAGGATGGCTGGGTGACTACAGACGGACAGACACAGAGGCAGATAGACTTCAACAAGGCAAAAATGATAAAAAAAAAAAAAAAAACAGGCTGTAAATTAAATGCTTCACAGATAAGCACGGTGTGTTCTTTTGGCACTTCAGCAAAAGAGGAGATTTAGACATATGGGATTATTTCGTTACAAAATGAACTCAATAATCCTCCCCCAAAATAGATTAATATCAATTATTCAAACATCATCTTCTTCTCATTTAATACAACACAGATGGCGTGCGATTACGAGTAGATTACCAGCAATGTCGGACGTGAAAAAATAATCAGATGCACGCGCATTACGATCGACCATATAAAAAATACAATTGAGATATGAAAAGTTTAAACTATTTTTTTTTCATGGGAAGGTGCTACCACAAAGTTGTCTTAAACAGATTAGCCTATGTTTCCTCACTCGCTGTCACATCTGCGACGGAACTCCGATGCCTGACGCAAGGGTATTCATAAAATGAAAGCGCAGCCTATGTCGCAGATGGATAGATAGCCAGAGACAGATAACCCCGTTTTAAGCGCAAAGACAAAACAACGCTAAATAACCTTCACAGAAACTAGAAAGTAGATTTTTGAAACTCACATGTGGTCTATAGCAATCCGACAATAAGTCCGACAATCCAAAGCGTAGCTAAATGAGCTTTATAGTCTTCTAACCTATACTGTCACCCTGACCCTCTCGCTGTTGGTTCCTCTCCCTGGTGGTCATCAACACGGAAAGCGCTGTCGAGTTTCCTGTTATTGCTATCTGTCCTATCTCTCGTTATCCATCTCCCATCCTCGTTTACTATCGCGTTGTAACTGCAAAGTGGGCGAGAACATGCGTAGAGGTGCGGACAAGGGATGTCTGTATCTGAGTGTGGCCCCATCCCACACCGTACATCACAGGAACACCCTCCCTCCGAACACGAACACACACACACACAACGCTCTCGCTCACACACACACACACACACACACACGCTCCACGTGGGGTAACAACCCGGCAATGTGAAGCCTCCTCCAATCAGAATCAACTTCATAAAAATTTGCTTTGCCACTGCCGCTCCGTCACAGCGCGGCCGGTCATAGTGAATCGCCCGAAGCGGACGCTTCGTGGCCCCGCTGGCAGTGCATTTAGGAAACAGACCAATTTCGCTTAACGCTCCCGCTGTCCACCTCATAAACTAGGCGGGGGTGAGCCAGGTGAGAAGACTAAAATGTTTGTGCAAAATTATAATTTGCTTTCCCCCTCAACAGGCCTAAATACAGGGGGATAACATTTCGTCATAATTGTTTATGCGATCTCATGTAAACGTGCTCTTCCTGTGAGCTGAAGGTGGCATAGGACCCTACCCAGGCTATTTTAATTTCAGCACCGTGCGCATCCGTCGCGCGTGCGTGTGCACGCGCACGCCCCATCTCCCACTCCACAATGCCCTCTCTCGCGCTGGCACAATACCTCACTCTCTCCCCCACTTCGCTGAAACAGCTACCCCCTCGGAAAACAACCAACCTGCGATAGCCAAGAGGTCGTCGTTGTTATGGAAACAAGAGATGTAACAAAGCCTGTTTAATAAAGCGACAGAGGGCTGACAACTGGGAATCTGGATAAACAAACATGTAAATGGACAGAGACTGTCTGAAGGTTGAACGGTCACTGCAAAATGTTGCCTGTCCCTCTTATACAAATGTAACTCTCCCCATCCAGTTGCCACTCATTCGTGTAAAGGGAAACTGTTAAAAGGAACTTCAGTTAATTTTGGGGATGTAGCCCGTTCTCTAATTCAACATATAGCAAAACCACTAAGTAGCCGATGTGCAGGTGATGCCTACAAGCTACTCCCTAACTGGGAACCTTCATAAAAGCAACATAGATATACAGCATAGATATAGATGATCAGCAGCTGAGGATCGGTTAAGAATATAAAGGTCTAATTATGTGAAGCAAATAACTAAATGCTACATCCTTCATTGGCTTTCATGAGATTTCAGTGTCCAAAGTTATCTGCCTGAGTTGCCTTGGCATGGTGTGATGGAGCTCCAGGCTGATGATACTTTCACATTTCACAAATCGTCTCATTTATATGTGTAACGATTTAGCATATTTGAGCGATTCAAAATGTGGCTGGAATAAAAATGTGGCCCCCAAGAGGGAAGGACAGAACAGTAGGGGAGGAGGAGGATAAAAGGGGGGATAGAAATGGCCAGAGAGAGAGAGGGAGAGACAGTTGAAGGGATCGATGGGCAGCAAAAGTGTTTGCCCATTGATTTCATGTTAGAGAAAGTGTGTGTGTGTGTGTGTGTGTGTGTGTGTGTGTATGTGTGTCAGGGAGGGAGGGAGAGAAAGAGAGAGTGTGTGTGAGAGAGAGCGAGAGCAGGCAACTCATACAGCCTTGGGCAAGGTGACAGTCAGAGAAAGGGAGGCAGAGAACTATAGAGATTAAAAGTGATTGAGGGAAAGGGTGAAGAGAAGAGAATGGCAGAAAAAGGCAAGTTTATTTATAGTGCATTTCACACACAGGGGCAAGTCAATGTGCTTTACATAAACAAAAGCAAAGAATAGTAAATAAAAACATAAAAGGGCATTTGTAAACAAAAAAGTAAAGTGCATAAAACACTGTAGAATATAAAAAGACAGAGTGCATCTGATTAAAAGGATGTACATTTGATCAGTTAGCAGAAAGCATCTGAGAACAGTTTGGTTTTAAGTAGATTTAAACTGACAAATAGTTGGGATATTTTTTATGTCATCCGCAATTTGGTTCCAATTTTGATCCACATAGCAATTATTAGCTGCTACCATGATACCAACAACAAATATTTCTCCTGTGACCTTAGAGGTCCAGAAGTTGTGCATCACAGCATGTCTCATAATTTAGTTCCCTCTCTTTATAGATGCAGGTTCTAGATGTTGGGTTGATAAGATATGTTCAGTCTGATTTTAAAAAGATGCAAACTCATTGCATTTAATAGATGAGAAGTTACTAATTGTGAGGGGAAAATTGTTAACTGAAAATAGCACACAAGTGTTATTTATACTTCTACTGATGGTAACGTTAGAGAAGAAAGACTGTCTTACTGCATATTTCAGTGTTATGTGAGTGGAGCATCTTTTGATGGATTTCATAAAGGATCTTAAATTTGTATGTGTGACATTTTCTTTTAGACTTCCTACACTCTCTTTTTAGGATATTTTTAACAGCTGGATTTTGTTTCCATGGTGCTCTCTATTTGCCAGTGAGTTACTGTGTTGAATTTGAATGGAGCAATGTCATCCATAATTTGCCATTTTTGAATGAACTCTATCCATTAAATCATCTGCTGAGTCTGACCGTTGACTTGAGGTCTGTAAACGTGCTTGCTTAAAGAGAGCACTGTGTGATCATTTATGATTCTCTTTCTTATCATTATAGATAAAAATGGATGTGTGGGGACATACACACATCAAAGACCACTAAGAAAGGATCAGATAAGGCCAAGTCTGTAACGGCTGTAGAGACATTGAGAGCCTTTGTCATGATAAGGTTGAGGGTATGCCCAAGAGAGTCTGTTGGTCCCAGTATGTGCTTTGTTAGTAAAAGGTATCAAATGATGCAATTAGTTCCTTGGTATAATGGTTTTCTGGATTATCTAGGTGCAAGTTTAGATGGCCTAATATAATAAGACAGTCAGATTCTGTTCACCTAACTCTTCAAGAAAGAATGGTGCTGTCAAGTCACCAAATGATGAATCTATGTAGAATCTATGGACATGTGTGCTTCTAGCTCACATCACTGGGGACCATATCAATGCAGCATGGTAATGCATATCAATGCAGCATGGTAATGCATTCATTTCATAGCTACTGCATGTGGATGCAGTTACCTATAAACTAGCTAAAAGACAAAAATGGCAACTGCAATTACACCGTTATGGAATAATGATCCCCCCCCCCCCAAAAAAAAGAATGAGCAAAAAAACAGTCTTGTTTCCACTGTCCAGATAGCATGTTAGAATGACATTTTTTTTCTTTATTGCATTTTGCATTTCACATTATCCATTCATTAAGGCAACGGTTGTAATCCTAGGTCATAATACGACATCATCCACTTGTTTTTCCATTTTCCATTTCCCTACCCAAATAGAATAATAAATGAACGCAAAAGTACACGGACCCTTTGCAACATTCCATGCCTATTTAATCTATCCCTTCATCAGTACACTAACTCTGTTGATTAAGTGGACAGTGTTTGAGAGCAACAGCTTTTCTCTGCCTACGAGACATGGCATAAACTGCAAACAGCCTGTTACATCTCATCGTCTAAATACTGTATCAGAGATAAACTCTAAAAGTTACAACTGAACTTGTCAAGCGATACAAAGTGGAGACACGTCTCTGACATCGTCAATGCATGTCCAGATTGAGCAATGTTGCAACCCAACCACATAACCGGTTCCATGTGTTCCTATTAGATGACTAAAGTTTTCAAGAAACTTGAGGTTGGTTTGAGAGGGAGTGTATTGTGGGTATGTGAGCAACCTACAAGTTGCTTATCTTGCATTGAATCATCTTCCTGAATCTCAATATTATGATCACAACAAGTCTGGGCAAATTTCAGTCAGCACCAGTCAGAGGCTATATTGATTGTTTTGCACTTTTATGATGTCACCACATCACCAAAAGTAGACACCTATAAAGTATTTATACAAAAAACAAAGACAAAACAAAAATACAAATGACAAAATACTATTTTGTATTTGAAATACTTATTTTAAATACATGTATCAGAAATACTGCCCATTCCTGGCTGTTGGCTGCAACAACTTGAGCTAGGTGATACTGATTTATTTGTGTTTGTGTTTATGTCCATTTTGATCCAATATGACCGCTTTGCTATGTTGCCCATCCAAACTTTCTTCCAGCCCACCCAAATGTAGTAGGCTAGAACCGACCCTGGTTGTCATTCACATCCACTTAGTAAGTCAACAGTATAGCACAAGCAGAGTTTGATAAGTCTGCAGTGATATAGGAATATCATGGCAATAGAACCAACAACATTGGTGCAACATTGGCAAGTGTGCAATGACAAGAAGAGAGACCATCACCGGTGGTACGTAGGGACCGGTAGTTTGCTACATGTCTGACAGTTGCACAAGCATTCGGACAAGCACATTCAGGACTGAGGGTCAATGAACAGTGGTAGCTCGCTGGCTCAAAGTAAAGAAAGCTCAAGAAGTCACAACTGAACTTGTCAAGTGGTACAAACTAACCACCAAACCTACTGAGAATGTGGGCTTAAAGCAACCCAATGCAGTTCTATTAAAATAACGACTTCAAACTCATGGTACACTGACATATAATACAGAGAATGAAGTCTCTGACATTGTCAATGCAGAATGATATTGCCCTGTTTAAAGCTGTTGATCAGGTAGGATCATGACCCTTTTAGTTGTTTTTTTAGGTAGGCTACTGTGTAAGCGCTTAATTGGGCTATATTGATGCCAATGGGCATAGATATGGATGATACATGAGGCAACTTGTTGAGCAAAAGTTAAAGTTCTCAAGAAACTCATGGTTAGTTCTCAAGAAACTGATGATTAAAATTCTGAAGGAATTTGAGGTTGGTGTGTGTGTGTGTGGGCCGGGTGAATTATGTCACTCATCTTGCACTGGATCGTCTTCCTGAATCTCAATATTCTGATCACAAGTGCGGGCACTCAAGTCAGGACCAGTCAGAACATTCGTTGTTTTGCACTTTTATGATGTCATCACATCACCAAAAGTATTGATTTTTACCAAAAATATTTGCCAATATATTGCCAATATCTGCAAAAATGCACACCTATAAAGTATTTTGAAACAAAATACAAAGCCATTTTCTTCAACCCAATCAAATACAAATTACAAAATACTATTTTGTATTTGAAATATGTTATACATGTATCATAAATACTATCCATCCTTGGGAGTAGACATCACTTGTTCTTAGATACCATGTTTGGTTCAGCAGATATGATCCAAATATAGGCTTAATTCAGTTATACTGTAACATTGAATTGTTGCCAAGGTGACAATTAGGGTTTTTGATAATGGTTGTATAAGTTGCATGCCTTTATGAAATAATTTGACCTAATTTTCACATATCCCCTGTACTATGAAAGTTCAGTAAAGCTGCCAAAGGTGCAGCTTTTGGCCATTGACCTATGCACAAATAATTCCAATTTTGACAATGTTCCACCACTTGGATTTTTATGGGCTTCTGGTATGTGATATGGGAAGGTTTCATGAACTGAATACAACAAAAATAATTTCTGTTGAAATTAGTTGAGTGATTTTTTTTTCACAGATTGTCTATATCTATGGGTGTGACTTCGTAAGGCAGTGTTCTATGCACATACATGTATTATAGATGTTTTGTTTGCTGCTACAAGAAAGGTGTCCCTTTGGGTGTGTGTTATATTAGATGGCTAGATGGATGTCATGTGACTAATACAGCTGTCTTGTGTTTATGCATTTACAAATGAAAAGACTGTGTAAGGGAGGCAGATGGACAGACAGGGAAAGAATGAGAGGGAGAGAGAGGGAGAGAGAGAGAGAGAGAGAGAGAGCGAGAGACAGAGAGAGAAAGGATGTGTGGCACGCAGGTTTATCAGGGAGGATCCTGGAGCACTCTCAGTAGAGCAAACAGCTTCTTTGAACTCTGACCAAAATGACTGTCACACAGGTCTGGAGAACCTTAACAACATCATACATATGATGATGTGCTCTCCCTCTCTGTTCACTTGCAGACACGCAGACACACACACACACACACACACACACACACACACACACTCTACAGCACTCAGGTTGCAATTATCCTCTTTGACTGGAGTGTTTTGATGGCATAATTGCCATGGACACCGACGAGAGGGAGAGATAGGAGGGATGGAGAGGGAGTGAGAGGGGGGGAACGAGGGATGAGAGGGAGTGAGAGAGGGGGGAACGAGGGATGGAGAGGGAGTGATAGAGGGACACTGAGCACTGACACTCTCAGCATGCTAATACCATAACACTCTCTCCTCCACCACCTCCCTCTCTCTTTGTCTCACACTCTCCATCTCTCTGGTTGAAAAATACACACATACGCCCACGCAGCAAAACCACACACACACACACACACACACTCACACACACACACACACACACACACACACACACACTCACACAACCCTTTCAGTTTCCAAACTCTTTTATCTTCCTGTGGCCACACTCTTTCCATCTCCCTCTCTCTCTCTCTCTCTCTCTCTCTCTCTCACAAACACACACAAACACATACATGAAAAACAAAAAACAGTGGGAGGTGAGAGGGGAAAAAAAGGGAGGGGATTTTTTCCATCTGCGGACAATGAAGAGATCATCCATGCTTATCCTCTAATCACCTCTTTTCACTTCCCCCTCCCTGGGCCTGGTCTGTTATCTCTCCCATCAACACCCTCCGTCCATCCTTCCACTGTCTCTGGGTCGCCACGGCAGCGGGAGAGGGAGAGTAGCTTTAGGTGTCTAAGTACTCTTTTAAGTATAGGTTTGAATGGCAATGAGGATTCATCCATTTTTGATGTCTTGATCACAAGTGAACTAATTTGGCCTACCAAACACTTTTGCTCCACAGAGACACCTTGTGGTGCGTTGAGGTAAAAACAAGCCCAGCACAAAGCCTTTGATCATTCCAGTCTATTTCTCTTATGTACAAAATACCTTACAACATAGAAACAAAACATTATTTACAATGCCATCATACATGCGTGTAAAATTTCAAAAGTGAATATAAATTAAAGTTTAGATAAATACAGAAGCTGAAAGGACACTCGTTAAGGCTTTTTGATTTTTAGAGTATGTAGGTCACAGTAGATTTCAGTTTTTAAAATACTCTTTTCCAGTCAAGTCCTTCTTCGTACACAAGGAGTCCACCCACTTGTGCTTTAAAGTGTCTGCATAGTGATATTTATGCCGTGGAGTAGGTGGCGTGAGTGTCCGTAGGTGTGCTGAAGAGGCACTGAGCGCATGGGGAGTAGGAGTCATCGGGTGTGGGTGGACGCACTTCGGTGGAGGAGCACAACGTACCATGGATAATCTGAAGGGTGTGCAGTGACTTGTGAGTGTAAAGACATTCAAGTTGTGTGAGCTTTCTCTCTCTCTCTCTCTCTCTCTCTCTCTCTCTCTCTCTCTCTCTCTCTCTCTCTCTCTCTCTCTGTGTGTGTGTGTTTTAGTGTTTGTGTGTAATTTTGATCTAATGGCGGTTGATTAATCTAGCTGTGTCCATCCATCATATGTGGTTTGTGTGTGAAAATTGTTTTCATAGAAAAAAAAAAAAGGGTGTTTTTTTTTTGGTTTAAATCTAAACACATGTGTGCCAATGGTCCCATTAGTGGCTACATAACAGTGTTTACAAGCTATATTTAGGTGGCTGTGTTTGAAATAATGGAGTCGGCACATAGAACATCTACAGTATTTGTGTGTGAGAAAGTGTGTGTGTGTGTCTGTCTGTGTGTAGGTGCATGTGAGATAGTGTTTGTGTGTGTGTGTTTGTTCAAGTGCCACAGTTGTAAGTGGGGTCTGCAGAGAAGTGGGTCTATGTGTTCTGTTGCTGAGTGTGAGTGTGTGTGTGTGTGTGTGTGTGTGTGTGTGTGGAGCGGCTCTATGTGCTCTGGTGCTGAGTGTGTGTGGGAGTGTGTGTGGGGGAGTGCAGGTTGAGCAACGTCTCTGCGTGCTGCAGGTACTGAGCGGTTCGCCTTTTCACAGAGTCCCTGCGCTGGGGGTCTGGGTCTCCTGAGAGAGAGGGAGAGAGAGAGGGAGAGAGAGAGAAAGAGAGAGAGAGAGAGAGAGAGAGAGACAAAAAATGAAGATGAAGTCCAGTAGGAGCATAATAAGAAGACAGAAGAAGGACATATTTGAAATAGGAGAAAGGCCATTAGAACGACTTAGGCATCAAGAGTGAGGGCAGTGAAGGAAAGAATGAAGTGAAGAAAAGGAGTGAACTGAAAATAGACTGACTTATTTGTCTGGGCATCCTATTTCAAATCTCAACAAATGAACTATCCCCTGCCCCCCGGCAGAATAAGTGCATAACGAGCTCATGTCTGTCCACCAGCACAGTGGCTCTTCGAGGCGGAACCCTTGAGGGGCCCCTCCAAACTCACTTCTATTCTACTCCATCTGCTTGTGCTCTCTCTCACCGTGTACACCTTTGATCAGAATATCGACCGCTGTTCTGTATTGAAGGATGGCCGCACCGTAGTCCCCTTCCTTCTCCTTCTCCAGGGCAGCGTTCAACTCATTGGCCGCCTGGGCCAGGTATCCCGCCTCCCCGGCCGATTTGCCGCTCTCATTGGCAACAGCTGTGGAGAGCAGCTCGGAGTTGTCAAACGAGCCGTAAGGTTGGTCTGTGCAAGACAAGAAACACTTTGTCAGAGATCTTATCAGAAATAGCCTTGCGTCAATACACTGCTGTCTGTATAACAACATTGATATACAATAAGAGGTTTAAAACATGGTGTCCATGCCTCAGTCACCCTTTCCCATTCCGGTAAGATCAAAGCTTGGCCATGATGATAAGTGCGGCAGACAGCCAGGGAAAGAGACCAATCGGAGTGCACAATAACAGCACTCTCCAACTGACTATCCATCTTCTCATGCCAACCCCAAGCTGGCAACATCATATGGATGTGTTCATGGTCATTTCAGATAACCTACCTGCCCCCTCTTCTGGCTAAAAGTTGGAACTGCATTAAGAGATACTGATGGGAGTTACAGTTTACAATTCAGATAATTCAATAAACTGAGGGGATTAGAAATATTAGTTGGTTGGTTGGTATTGAAGTATATTGTAATTTGAGAGATTGGGACCTTCATTTGGCCCTGAGCAACAATAGGAAATATGAGATGAGTCACACCTTCTTTGGCACATGGATCAAAGATAGCCAGGTCAGTGTCAGAGAGAGGAGGGGGTGGAGCGTTGTCTACAGGCCCCTCCCCTGCCGTGTCAAAGAGCAAATCAAATTCCTCCTGAGATTCATCAGGCTTCTCTGTGGTGGAGGCCGGGGGTGCGGGAGAGGTATCTGGAGTGGACGACATACAGGGTCAGAGTCATTTTCAAATTACATTACAGTATATCATATCTCTTATCTACTTATCTCTTAACACACTAAATAATTCTTCTGGTATCTGAAAAGTATGATTCATATTTTTCTGTGGGTAAATTAGTGGACAATGGCCCTGCAAATGTTTCCCTTACATTTCTAGAGAACACAGGCTTATGGTAACTATATATACTGTAAGCTTAATGGTCACTATAAAGCCACTATAAAGAGGTCTCAAACTCAAATGACCGATGGGCCACTTCTTATAGGGGGGCCAAGAGGTCTTCTTACAGGGGGGCCAAGAGGTCTTCTTATAGGGGGGCCAGAGGTCTTCTTATAGGGGGCCAGTGCAATAGGGCATGATGGGAAAATCCTCCGTTATCTCAAAACGGTCATTAGAACCCTGAGCTAGTTGCGCATTTAACATCAGCCTATGTCCGTGCTTTTATCAAGTGAGTAAATATTAGCAACCCTCGCTTTAGGGCACACCTGTGCATCAACTTTTTTATGTTCTGCTATTGTATTCAAGACTGATGTTTACTTTCTAAATAACATGCCTTTTCTGGGCATATGATATTCGGACACTGCAGCATAAGTTAACTTTCAGCCATTCCAACAACAGTTCATCGTTAAATTTCTTTGCCTGTTGCTTCACTTATAACTATGTTCATGGCCGCATCACCGTCTTTCCTGGGTCTTGGTTCTACTGAAAGACGTGTCTCTGAAGTTGTGCTATTTTTCTCTCCTTCTCATAGACTACTCGTATGCATTTGTCCTTGCACAAAACAGACAGGTTGTTGCCTCATTATTGAATGATAAAGAATGAGACACATTTTCTACTTTTCTTGAAAGTAACGATTCTTCTGGTCAACATTTCCTTTTGCTTCAGAGAGACATTTGCTTACGTGACAACTACCGTGCATTTACAAGGAATAACAAGGAGCATCACTATCGATATCGCTCATAGGTCATCACATTACATTATGTTAACTGTTACCAAACATTAACGTTACTAAAACATCAGGCTACGAAATCAGGTTATCAGGTTAACAAATGAGCACCTGATTCCCTTGTGATAAGCTCTTTTGATTGTTTTGGTTGGCTGTTCCACATCGTTTTCTTGAGTTACCTCTGGCAGATGGCGGTTCTTCTGTTCCGTTGTTCTCCGGTGACTCTGCGCGCGTTTGTGTCACCTCCTTGGCCGGGGAAGGTGGGGAAGGCGGGAGCGAGCTGCTCTCCATCTCCCCGTAGGCCTCCAGCCCGACCTCGGGTTCGTCCCCCTCCGAGCCCACGTCTGAGTCCAGCTCCTGGGGCAGCAGGGGCGCCTCGCGGCCCTGCTCCTCCTCAGCCTGCAGCGTGGACGAGCCCTTGGGCAGCGGGATGAGAGGGGGAGGGAGATCGGTGGAGGAGACGACCGGGGGGTCCAGCGGCCGGGTCACCTCACCTCCCTGAGTAACAGGAGAGAGAGAGAGAGAGAGAGAGAGAGAGACAGAGAGACAGAGAGACAGAGAGAGAGACAGAGAGAGAGAGAAAAGAGGCGTTGTAGAGGAGATTGTATCATCATATGTCATATATTGTGTGCAGGTTTATCACATGGCACAGGATTTGAGCATTGTTCGAAACGGCTTTCATTGAACAACAACTAAATCAGTAACAGTAACTAAAAGTAAATGGTGGGCTGGGATCCAGTATATTAGACAAGTAGAACGCATTTGTGCTTGAATGAATAAATTCCACCTCATTGGTGTCCTCCTGGTGTCTGTAACTGCAACTGACTGACTATAACTGTAGCTGGGAGTGCATATAATAAAGCTGTATTTAAGAAGATAAGCAATGTCCTCATGCTTGTAACACTGACAAGGTATTGCAGTTTTGTAGTGTAGTGTATTGATGTTTTTGGGTGCCGCCGTGTGTATATTTGTATCGCTAAGAGAAAGTGCTTGAGCTGAAAGGTGTAGCAGTGTATGTGTGTCTCAACATTAAGAGATATCTGCATTGAAAGCTGTTCTACTGCAAGAGAAATGAGGAAGAGATAGACAGACAGACAGACAGATATATATATATATATATATATATATATATATATATATATATATATATAGAGAGAGAGAGAGAGAGAGAGAGAGCGAGAGAGAGAGAGAGAGCGCGAGAGAGAGAGAGAGCGAGAGAGAGAGGCTGACCCTGAAAAACTCTTTGAGCTGAGGGCTATTGTACAGTGCTGGGATATTGGTGGTGAAAAGCAGCATGGCCTCAGCAGCCTTCATCCTTTCCTGAATGACCGCTTCATCAAACCGCCCTGAGAGACGGAGAGAGAGGTAGAGAGAGACGGAGAGGGAGGTAGAGAGAGAGGGAGAGAGAGGTAGAGAGAGAGGGAGAGAGGAGGCGGCAAGGTCAGTCAGCTAGTTCTATTGAAACATAAGTTCCATGCATGCAGGTCATTATTGCTGCTTGTCTCTGGAATGGTGGAACACAGTAAGCTAAGCTATGGGTCTAGCGATTATATCTCAGACTTTTCATCGCCTCTCTCCATTGTCTTCCATTTCTTTCATAGCCATTCCTGAAGCACAGTTCTAAAGGCATCAGCAGTTTAAACATAAACAGCTCCAAAGTGCATGACATTCCCCCTGTGCCAATAAAATAGTGTTTCTGTATACATTAAGGAACCACTGTATACCATGGAGCAGTAATAGCAATTTGTCCTTCAGGTTTCTATGAAAACATGCTGCAGCCAACAGCACACATACAGGCCCATGTGACCCATCTGCACCATGTGTACAGTGTACATATTGTTTTGAAACCTCTGGAACAAATGGAAGCCAATAAGGAGGAGCAAAACTGAGGACTGAATACCGGCCAACAGCGGTGGATTACTATCTGCTGAACTTCAAAAAAGTAGTTTAAAGAGAAATACTGAGGGACCACCATCAAAAAGATGTATTATCCCTGGTTTCTCTCTAAAACAGATGAGCTCTAGCATCCTCTTATACTTCATTACATGTTTGAATCTGACATTGAAGTCAACAGGTTTTCATTTCAACATTCTACACACGTTACAGTTCTCTGAGACATCTGGTGGGACGTACCAAAAACTTGTGCGCGGGGGAAGGGGGGAAACTCCTCTTGCCGTCGGAAAAGGTTCCTATGGGTGTAGGCTAGCTCCCCGTGCAGCTTCTTCAGTTCGGAGTACCTACGCCACACCACCACCTGTCAATCAAAACAACGGCACACCAGTACTTATCAATTCATCATCACCATCAGTAGGCCTATATATATTCAGAAGAACAGGTTATTAAAGATTCATTCAAGATATCATATTTTATGTAAACTCTTAACAGTCCAGAAAAGGACGTGTCTTTTTTTTATATATTTCTGGAACAAATCGCCATATCGGTGCCTTTCACACACTTTTCAGACGTATCATACAATATCAATATCAGATATCATTTTTGTGGTATTCAAAACCTCTCTCAACATAAACTGATATGAAAGATATAAGAATGGTAAAGTAAATGTAGGCCTACTCGGGTTGCCAAACTGGTGAAACGTGTTGACAGCAGTTTTGCATTTCTTTAGGGAAACCCTTTTATTAAATTATGTATAACTCTGCTATGTACGCTGGGCTGTGTACTCATTTGGTTAACAAAACACCCAAAAAAAAAAAAAAAATTCATTTTGAACTTACCTCCTTCACATCTTCAGGTCTTCTCTTTGACACAAACTGTGAACAGAGAGGGTGAAGAGTTTTGAGAAATGTTGCTGCTGGGTGCAAGGATGCAGACTCACCCCCCACTAAGCAGCAGTGGGGGAAGGCAGGCTTCGAGCAGGCATCACGAGGTGCAGCAAATCAGGCCAGAAAACAATGCGTTAAGACCGACTTCAGATTTCAACCTAGGGCTATATGTGAGGCTAGTATTTACCATGTAAAATGATTGCAAAATGAAAGATAGATAATGCAATTATCAGTGTTGTATCCGGGTTCCAGGGTCATAAACATGGGAACCTGCCTGAAATGTTAAGTAAGTTATCCGACCATCAGGGTAATTCTAAAAGGAAACAGGACCTGATATGACTGTTTGGGAATGACAACCCCTCGCTCTTACAAACGTGTCATGCAACAGCAATAATGTCAAGACGTCAGTTATGTGCAACTTAATAGCTAACGGCATCGGTTGTGTTAGCAGTAGGTTGATAGCTAGGTAAACGTTAACGTTAATTTACAGGACTGACCCTCGCCATAACTTTGTATTCCGTATGTCCTTTCTCGTGGGTGCGTGTATCGGTCACGGAAAAGAACCGATAATACTCCTCCTTAACCTTCCTGGACATCTTTGATTATTAAGGATATGCGTTCAGCAACTACACACAGGCGTGCTTTTGTCGCTTACTGTCACTGGTCATATGTTTGGGTTCTCTGCTACTTCCTGCTTGGAGGAACGCGTGCGCAGATCTTGTTTGTCCACGCCCCTTTTAGAAGACGGCGAACCGCAGTGGAGGTGGGTAAAAGATGCAGCAGCAAATCATACAGTAGGCTTAGTCAGTATGGCAAGCGATTTTATCATTTACCCGCTAAGTTTGACTGTCTTGAATTAACATTGTAGATATCAACAACGTCTTTCTGACTAGTCGCAATTACATTTTGGATAGTTGGAATTGTCATTCAAGATATCTGTAACGTAATTGTGACTAGTCGAAAGGTCAGATAGAGATATCTGTAATTTAGTTTTGACTAGGCAAAACTGAATTACAGATATCTGTCATCACGTCATTGAAAACAACATTCAACTCGTCACACATCTAAATGGCAATTGCAGATATCTTTAATTCAGTTTTGGCTAGGCAGAATAAAAGGTGAAGATATCTCAAACGTCATTATGACTAGTGCAAATTATTATGACCGCCGCGCAGCGAAGCGGCGGTCATATAGGTTTAGTCAGATTTTTTTTTTTTTTTTTTTTCTTTTTCGCATGCTCAAATTTCCGTCAATGATTCCCGGGACACTGAAAGACCGGGGTACACGAAACTTGGTGGGCATGTAACCCCACATGGATAGCATGGAACCATCGTTTTTCGTTTTGATCTGTAGCCCCCCCGCTGGACTGGACCCCCGAAAGGAGGGTAGGGCAAACACAGTTTTCTGTGAATATCTCGAAAACTGTAGGGTTTAGGAGGACCATTTTTTTTTGTATGTTGATCTCAAGGGGCCATGTCAACCCATTCCATAACCACTCATTTCATGTATAGCGCCACCTAGTTAAACACAAAAAAGTAAAAATGAGGTGTTGTAATTGAAGGTATCTGTGACCTAACATAGTCAAAACTGCACGAAATTGGAATTGTAGGATCATTATGACACCCTCTGTATGCACGCCAAGTTTTGTGGAATTCCGTTCATGGGGGGCCACACAATAAATTAATTTATGTTACTATACACCAACTGGCCTGTAGGTGGCCGGAGACAGTTTTCTGTGAATATCTCGATAACCGTTGGGCCTAGGAGGTCCACCTTTTTTATGTATGTTGGTCTTAAGGGGGCATGTCAACCCATCCCATTACCACTTATTTCATGTATAGTGCCACCTAGTTAAAAATTAAAAAGCAAAAAATTAGGTGTTTTCATCACAATATCTCTGGCTGACAAGGTCAAAACTGCACGAAATTAAAAGTGTAGGATCATTATGACACCCTCCGAATGCATGCCAAGTTTTGTGTACTTTCGTTCATGGGGGGCCTTACAATAAAATAATTTATGTGTACATTTAGTGACGTACACCAACAAGGATTCCCGGGACACTGAAAGACCGGGGTACACAAAACTTGGTGGGCATGTACCCCCACATGGATAGCATGGAACCGTCATTCTTCGTTTTGATCTGTAGCCCCCCCGCTGGACTGGACCGCCCGAAAGGAGGGTAGGGCAGACACAGTTCTCTGTGAATATCTTGAGAACTGTAGGGCCTAGGATGACCAATTTTTTCCGTATGTTTGCCTCCAGGGGTCATGTTAACCCATTCCATGTGCACACATGTGCATAAACAGATACACACGCACACACATACATTTACAGTAATCATACGTATGACACATACTCACACAGTAGACATATGTACGCATGCATGCACATGCACAAACACACATACGCAGGCAAACACACAAGCACGCACATACACACACACACACACACACCCACACCCACACACATAAACATAAATTTGTACACGCACACATGCACACAATTCAAGAATTTTTCCCTTCATCTACTCCCTGAATTTTTGGTCATTGATACCTGGGACACCGAACCACCGGGGTACATGAAATTTGGTGGGTATGTAGCCCCACTAGACTTTTACGGAAAAATTTCATTTCGTCCCCGGGGTTCAGTAGGATTAAAAGAAAGCCAAAATAAATATTCATCATCATCATCATGGCTGCATTTTCAGTATTGGCGAGAAGTAGTCGTTTGTCCACTAGATGGCGCATCGTTGCAGTGAGACGTAATTTTGTTGGACGTTAAAAGTGGGTTGGAAAAAACAATGGACGCTTCATACAAGGACTGTAATTTACTGCAGCGAACATCTAATAAGGATAGGACGATGTTCACATGAAGTGTAATTCCCATTTCTTCTTGAAGCCGAAATAAATCTCAGGATGTTTATCGGACATGCTTTTACTGCAGGTACGTTAATCTTGTAATATCAATAAGGACCTAGGTAATGTTACCGTTAGCGTTGGTTGAGTGATGGAGGCATTTGATTTATTGCATTTGTAGAAAACTATAAATGCGGTTATACCAAGCAAATGTATAGCAGCACTGTTTGTATCTTTCGACTGTCATTAATTGCACGTGCTACAAAATCATTCTGTGCAATGGAAGATTTACCAACGTTACACCGGTCTGATACAGTTTTGCCTATACATGCGTGAGACTGAGACGCCTGTTTATTTTGTTTTAAGTGCGTGCATGGTGTGAGAGGGGAATCGATGTGCTTTGATTACAGCTTGGTAGTTGTAGTCTGTGAAATTAAAAAGCACGTGTGTGTGAAGTATCCAATGACACCTTCATTTCATTATGGCTGCTTTAGCAACACACCTTAAGCTACTGTGTAGTGGGTCCCATTTAGAAGTGGCTACTTCATTCGCGCTTTCCTTGACTCATGGAGCTGCTTGAATGTTATTACAATTTTTCGCCACGATATGACAGTTTAAGTCCGCTTGATACTGTAAGGCGTAAGCCATTGGTTTCCAAAGGAGATTTTATTTGTGCAAATTGCATAGCCTATTGGCAATTTATGTTGTAAATAGGCCTACCTTATAATCCTACCTGTAGCTTAGGGAAGCTAACAGCTTTCTATTAGGATCTAGTTTGTTATTTACCGTTTTGTCATAACTCCCTGATGCATTTTTGCATTTAGAATAACCAGAGCGTGTATATCTCAATCGGAAAATTAAACAATATCGGGTGCCTATGGACTAGGCTGGGTGAACCCAGCCTGATCTGCCCGCTATTTATTTTTTGATTTCTTAAAAGATTGAGCTTGGTCTGATGAAAGCCAGACTAGCCATGGACCTCAGTTAAACAATGCAAGGGAACATGAATCAGCCTATATTTTCACTAACAATAACGGACAAAAGCTCTTCAACTTTGGCCCGTTAAAGTGTGTATGAACAGTCTAGCGACGCATTTCATCAAGGCCCATTTGGACATGTCAGTTATTTGCACCACTGGTTAGATGTAAAACAGCATTTAGTTTCAGACTAGGCTACTGTTACTTAATTTGTGCATTAACAATAAAGTTTCAGACTAGGCCTACTGTTACTTAATTTGTGCATTGACAATAAAGTATTACATGAACTAAAGATGACTAAAATCTTATGTAGAAGAAGAAACATTCACAAAAAATCCATCCATCCAAAAATGACCTTTGTTTTTGATAGCTGTTGAAAACGGCATGGAACTGACAGAGATGTTTTTGTTTAAAAATACATAAATAAATAAATAAATAAATAACATTATGCTGATACCTTTTGCTTTTCCCAAATACAATGTAGCCTACAGGTGTAAGTGACCTTTCATCAGTCCAGTTGCAATGGATGAACTGTGATGAACTGCCCTACTTGTGATTGTTTAGAGATTTTAAAGGTTTTATAACAATGCTACATCTTCTTTGGCTATTCTACAATCTATTCACCTTTTCAGCACCAGTAGGCTACTTTCTGTGCAGCCGCACACACACACACACTCAGGCATGCCAAACAAGCATACACAAAAGTTTCAAGAGTGGGGGATGGAGTAAAATATGGAGACAAATTGAAGTGTGATTTATTTTCGCGGAACGGCTGTACAGGACTGAGCGGCGGTCATATTTTGTACCGCTATGCGGTACATGTAGTTGTGCAAGACGTTGCTCTTTAGTTCCGTAGCAGAGCCCATCTACTTATTAGACATTCTCTGTCAGCTAATTTCCCCTCGCCAACATAATCGAAGAAAAAGTGGGCTTATTTCCTTATTTCTATGAATGGAAGAAGAATAAGCAGGCTGTATGTCTCGTTGACATCTAAAATAACTAAAACTCAGGGACACCGTGCAGGTTTATTAGACTCTCACGTTATCAACTGGCTTGATCTCTGTTTCGTAGCCTACATAAATTAGTAGGCCTAGGCTACTAAATGCACCAGCACCATCTACAGGAAATTCCATTCATAATGGTGTTGGCTGTAATCGAAAAAATCAAAGCAACATTGAATCATCAATTCTTGCTGCCAGCTCCTGTCTTGCATAGGCTGCAGCATTAAAAAGACGATTAAAAACTCCTTCGCCCTCTGGCTGCTCTGACATGGTGCTAATTAGTGCTAATTACAAAGTTAACAGTTAACAGGTGCTATGTGATTTGATGATTTGAACAACAACACGCTCTTCTCCCGCCTAAAGTGGGATGCGGGCCTAATTTGCATAGCAATACAGATATCTCTAACGTCATTTCGCCTAGTCAAAACTAATTCAAGATATCTATAATTACATTTTGACTAGGCAGAATGAAAGTTATAGATATCTCCAATTTCAGATATCTCTAATCAAAACTCATTCAAGATATAACTTGATAATAGATATCTACAATCAAATTATGACTATCCCTAACTCCAGTTTGAGATATCTACAACGTCATTTTGACTAGTCAAAATTCCATTTACAGATATCTACAATGTCATTTTGCCTAGTCAAAACTTAATTCAAGATATCTGAAAAGGAACATGTAAATATCTTGAATTGAAGTGAATTAAACATCTTCAACTGGAGTTATGACTAGTCAGAATCAAATTGTAGATATCTCTAACTGGAATTACAGATATCTACAATTCAATTGCAGATATCCGTAATTCACATAGTGGATATCTGCAACTGAATTGTAGATATCCGCTGGAGCAAGATTGGTGTCGTGAAGCCTTGTACACGCGCATTTCTTCCGAAATGGATGCCCGACGAGTGCCCAAAAAGCGTTGTCAAATGGCCGCCGAGTGGAGGGACTTGCCTAAAAGGACTTTGGCCTAGTCTACAATACAGCATACGTTTTAGATGGGGGGGGGGGGGGGGGGACACAATCACAAACAAATCGTTAGTTAAGTCAGTCAATTAGGGTATTCCAAACTTTTGACGGACATACATGGCATGGATGGATTATGAACCCCTGGGAACAGATGCATTCTCTAAGGCATTCCCCCATGGAAGATTTGTAAAAAAATGACCCTTTTTAAATGATGGCTTCTGGTGAGTTTTGTGAAAAGAGAAGGGTGGAGAAGAAGCAACTTCATGCAGAGACTTGGGCTTCAGGGCCTCCTGAGCTCTTGGGCCTGCATTATGCCCATTCAGTAGTCTATCCCTGGACCTGTGGTGACTCCATTTGTCTTCAAAATGTATATTTTAAAAGAAATTACACACTAGAGTATCTTTGTTAACTTCTATATTACACAGAATGTAGTGGTTCTTTGACTTATTACTTACACCTGATGATTTTTTAACTAAGGCGTAGACTTATTGGACCTAGCCAATAGGCCTACGATTTTGTCTTTTAATTTATATATTATTATGCTGGCGGCTAATACAATTTTAAAGTAGTTACAGCATTACGTTTATAACTAGAAAGTTAATATCAAGCTCAAGGTGGAAGAGAGAGTAGTTCAACTTAAACGACCTTTATGACTTTATGATCAAGTTCAAGTAGTTTATTGTCATGTAGGCTACTTAAAAGGAATTATAAGCAGGCCAATGGAATTGTGTGCTCAAGAGCCAGCTCAACTTTAAAGAATAGATTAAAAGTTTGTGTGTGGGAGGATTGGTGTGTGGGTATGGTGTGTGTGTTGGGGGGTATGGTGCAATGTGAGAGGGACAGGATTCAGGAAAGACAGGCCCCTCTTATGTCTGACTCACTTCATGTTACCCCCTGCATTATAGGCTGGCTTCTGGCAGAAATGACGGTTTGTGCCAACATGTACAAACACTAGGCCTACTACAGCGTTTAATTGGTGAATGGAGGTGCACATTCCTTTCTTTGCTTATTGTCCGCGATTCACATTAACTGTAGGCTATCACCGCCAGTGCATTGTAAACGTTTTCCCCAACTCGTGCCGTCGCCACATTTGACTACGTTTTGCCTGCATGGAATGCGCGATTGGGTGTGCATCTAAATAATAGGCTATGCAAGATGCAACAACCATTTAAGAGGCCTAATAGGGTCATTTCTGACATTACTACTAGCATATGAATGCATTATTTATAGGCTACAATATGGAAAATGTTTAAAAGTTCCCTTTGAGTCTGATCGGCTCAAAATGTATGGGATTTCCTTAGCCTGTGCTAGCCTGGAAACCAGACTCTCTGACTTCGCAGTACTGTATAGGGAAAATAAATCGACCGGAAGAACGTAGGCAGGCAAAGGCCAGGCTAAGCCTGTGCTACACCTTTCCAACAAGTTTTGTGGGAATTGTACCGGTAGCTTTTGCGATATTCTTGACAGCCCATACCATCGTATAGGGTGCAGTAGGCCTAAATTTGATAGCGCATGCCACTAACAAAACGGAAAACCACCAGGACAAACCACTCAGGGGTAGATATAGGCTACTCTGGAACCATCCCTAAGGTCACTAATTTGTGCGTTATTTATGTTTGGTTCCATTTCAGATGGTGGTGCTTGTTGCTTTCCTGTAGTATAGCGTTTATTCTTTCTTTCTTTTTCTTTCTATGTCCGTATAATTGGAGGGGACATTTTTGTCACATTTGAATATTGTGGGGGACACGTCCCCCTCAATGTCTATGGTGACTACGGCCCTGACACACACACACACACACTCACACACCATTACAACATACCCCCACACTCTCACATTGCACCATACCCCCCAACACACACACCATACCCACACACCAATCCTCCCACACACAAACTTTTAATCTATTCTTTAAAGTTGAGCTGGCTCTTGAGCACACAATTCCATTGGCCTGCTTATAATTCCTTTTAAGTAGCCTACATGACAATAAACTACTTGAACTTGATCATAAAGTCATAAAGGTCGTTTAAGTTGAACTACTCTCTCTTCCACCTTGAGCTTGATATTAACTTTCTAGTTATAAACGTAATGCTGTTCACTTCATTGAATAGGCTCCAAAGGGGTTCCCAGTTTGTTTCTGTTCTTTTCTATCTTTAACAAGAAATACTTTTCTAGAAATGTAGGTTTAAGTGAATGATGATGATGATTTATTGTCATAAAGACATGCATGAAATGTGTATTGCATCAGCAATTTGTAAGCTAGGTCACAGAAAGTGTTGAAATAGGACAAGAAACAAAAATACATTTACCCAAACATTAACAATTAAAAAAACAATGTTCAAATCCCTTGTGTGGATTTGTATGTTGGGATTGACCGTTGCACAGCAGTGGCCTTCCGTCTTGTGGAACCCTCTGTCTGTGATTTGATGTAACCATTTGTGTTCACTTTTCAGGGCATGACAAACTAAAACTGCATATTGTGTGTTTGCAAAAGGAGTGCCATATGATGGTTTTTGTGTTTTGGTTTATGGCTTTATTGAATTAAAATAAAAACTTGATCGCAAAAAAAAAAAAAAAAAAATGACTGTGCACCTCAGCCCTAATGTTGACAGGGAATTGTCCAAATTGTGCTGTATTCAGTAATAGCTATAGAGGGCACCGCAGCCTCATGCATGCAAACACTGTACACAAGGACCCCTTTATAGTAGGCTCGTGGGAAGAATAATGAATGGGAGTGATGTGCTTTTCAGGAGGGGGGTAAGAGGAGGGGGGTGGAGGGGGGTGAGGGGTGAGAGGAGGGGGGTGAGAGGAGCTCTCCAAACACAAATGTGGCTCAAAAGAGCAGGGGGGATAAAACAACAATTCATGAGCTCACTGTAGCATTCACCTTTCTCAGTTGATCATATAGACCAAAACTGCTCTGCTAACTCGACCCCTGCAGAATCATAAGGTAGGCCTATTTACAGTGCCGGAGCTGGAGAAGAGAGAAAGCAATTCAGGAGGATGTCATTTTAACTTTAAAAACAGAAAAGGATGTCCCACAAACAGTAGTGACAAATATGAGGATAATCTCCTTGTCTAGCCACCCAGTCTCTCCCAGTATATGTACTCCATATATATTACTATTTTTGGGAAATATGTTGTGTTTAATTTGGGTTGTGAGGAACAATTCTACTGAAGTAATAACTTTGGAATTAAACGTGTTGACCAAACCGCCCTCCTCTGGGCCTTTTATGCTAAAATAGCAGCCTGGGGGTGGTGTGTCTCCCATGGAGGGACACTAATTGTAATCCCCATGGCCCTGGTGCCCCTCAGACTATTTGAAATTCTCCTCACTGAAGTCGCCGC
This sequence comes from Alosa sapidissima, assembly GCF_018492685.1. Taxonomy (NCBI): domain Eukaryota; kingdom Metazoa; phylum Chordata; class Actinopteri; order Clupeiformes; family Clupeidae; genus Alosa; species Alosa sapidissima. Next base: position 8,595,387 of record NC_055974.1, read on the forward strand.
AGGGGCCAACATTCTGTGCTCTGTCACGCGAGAAAACACTCCGACATTGTTTCTGTCCTGAGAGAGAAGCACAGAGAGAGATGTGTGTGTGTGAGGGTGAGAGAGAGAGAGAGAGAGAGAGAAAGAGAAAGAGAGAGAGAGAAAGAGAAATTAGCAACTGCTCCACTGTCTAGATCCAACTTGAAATGAGAGACGAATATTAAAAGGGGCAGCCAGGATAGGACAACAGACTAAACCCAAGAGTGGACAGGAGGCAAGAGGGGAGAGATGGACGCTGTGAAGAGAACAGTGCAGTTTACAACTGTAATGCTGGAAGTGCAATGGTCAGTTAGACAGGTAAAGTTATAAGATAAGGGATAAGGACATGGGAGTGACAGTAAGCGATCAGATACTGTATATTACATAATCTCATAATCAATGCGTGAGGCTTAAAATACCTGTTTAACAGGTTTACCAAGTGACTGTTATCAGATGAACACTTTCGTTGAACCTTTTAGAGAACTACACAGAAACAGTGGGGGCTACTAGCTTACGAGCTACCTATTGGAGACCCCTGCTGTACAAAATGAACGGATTCCGTCATCAGTTCAACTTTATTTAATAATCAAATTAATAACATATGTGAGGAAGCAACAACTTTAGCGTGAGATCTGTAAATTGCGTGTATCTCATGGTCAATGTGTGAGGCTAGAGACTGGGCCCCATTTAACAGGTTTACAAAGTGACTGTTATCAGATTTAGTTTTTTTATTATTATTTTATTATTATTTTCCTTGAACCTTTTGGAGAGCTACTCAGAAACAGGTGGGAAGCTGTACCTGTGCTTGCAAGCGACCGGTTGGAGACCCCTGTCCTAAAGAAAAGTCTTGAATTGGGTGGAATTACTTATATATGACTCAGTTCTAGTCACTTTTGTTTCCCGCTCACAGAACCAGGCCGTTTTTTAAGAGACAGAAATGTGGTGGATTAAACTTATTCTGAACTGCACCTTGAAAAGAATGAAATGTTTTTGAATCATTAGACTCAAAATAGCAATAGTGACATCAAAGGGCATTGCCAACATGAAAACCCCTTTCCAGATAAAGAACGGAAACTCTCTCACAAAGACATATTTCCTACCCCCCACTTTGCTTCAGTGTTTGTTGTTTCTGTGATTTTTTTTTTATACATGTGGTGGTCTTTGAACACGAGTTCACAGAGGCGGATCATCCCCCACCACCCCTTTAGCATGCTCTGCTCTCCACGTAAACCCGACAACCCAACAACCCCTGCACTGTGGGGATGAAGAATAGATTGGATGGACTACTTTGGCTCAGAGACTTTTCCTCATAAGCTGGATGGTTACGGTTGCTGCTGCTCACTTTTGGCCAAGTGGGGGAAGTCGGTTAGAGGTCATGTGTGTGTATGTGTGTGAGAGAGTGTGATGGAGAGTCAGACTGAGTGAGAAACAGAGAGAGAGAGAATGGTTGTTCAAGTTAAGGTGCTTCCTTAACACATAAACTAGATTTAAACAGACACAAAATGCACGCAGTGCACACTGCTTATAGCATGCAAACTGACAAACCAACTATATAGAGTGATTTCGAGGATTAGAGCTGTTGTGTTTGAGAACCATCCATAAATCAAGCTTAAGAGTGTAATAGCTGTGTGTTTGTGAGAGTGAGTGTTTCACTGTACACAGAGGAAACAAAATTAATGGGTGTTGGCCATTAATAGTGAAGATGCTGCTATCTCCCAGAAGTTTTTGCAGGGCTCTTTCTCTCTCTGTCTGTCTGTCTCTCTCTCTCTCCTGCTTCAGTCACAGTGGGTGAGTGTGTGTGTGTGTGTTGTGAGGGAGATATTCTTCAGATATCCTCCACTCTGCTCAAGCTGAGAGCATAAACAGTGTGCAGGTGGTGTTTTATGGATACAGCTGGAGTGCCAAGAGGCTCACAATGGATGTTGTAGCAGGATGCCTGGAAGCCATTTTGTTTCAGACCATTCAGAATTAAATGTTTCTAAACAGATATGCAGGAAACAACTGGAAAAAACATCGGTATGTTGCTATTTTGGTGAGTATATAAAGTCATCAAGCACTGCTTTCGCCTTTATGATTAACTTTGTTGCAATCTGAACTCAAACAGCTAAATGAATGGTGAGTGTTTTCAACCAAATGGTAACTCAGGAGGTCGTTTTGGAAATCTGGCACAGAGCACTGCAGGCTTTGAAACAGGCTGCCAGGTTTCTCTGGAACTCCTAGCATATACCTGCAGAACACCTTGTCTAACTTCTTTTCAGTGAATGGTTGACTTAATTTATAATGATTTAATCTTGAGTTTATGAAAAAGATCATGCTGTTCCACTAGCCTGGAGAAGCCTGAATTTACCCGCCCACAAACTTTGAGTTTGGGAAACTTTGGTCCCCATAAGTCTTTTGGTCTATTAAGAAGTCTATATACACATGCAGTCAAGATGTGTTCAGGCCCATCAAATTGTATGGGCGGGCTAAATACAATGATGGACAGATGAGCAACAGTGACATATAGTCATCTCAACCTGAGTGTGCTTAAGTTGATTTTGTTTACAAGAAAAAGGCTAGTTGTCTACATCTCTGATCAAATTCTGAACTTAACAGCCAATTCTTCTATAGGCAATTTTCATTATGAAAACAGGGATTTTTTTGTGGCAAATGTTCATATTAAACAGGCAATTGCATGAGCCTATTGTAAAGGCCTTTCTGGACAGGACAGGCCCATCCAATCACATTCTGGATGCATATAACTACAGTGCTTGTGTTAAAGGTTATGTACTGTCAAATGTTGATAAGGTTATCTCATGAAGACAGTTAGCTGATTCAGGATATGATGTTCTTGAACTTTGGTTTAAAAGCATTGTATGACTGGTTACATAAAGTAGGTCTGAGCTGTGTTTGAAAGCACATAAATAATCATAAAAGCTTTTCACCACTCCATACTGTTCAGTTTTAAGATGTGCTCAATTCGACTGAGGCTCATATAGCCTACCCTTTTAACACTGACTTGATATTTTTCTCACTTTAGTATCAGTTTGAAACATGCTCTTTTCAAGCATTTTGCTTGTTTGAGACATTCCTGAACTCTTCATGAGAACAAACCGGGGTGGAGGGACCCGCAGAGAACCCATCTGAAGCATGCTGCATAGCCGTCTATATGCGTGAGCTTAGCTGCCGACGCAGTTTTTGATAACAAAAAAAATCTCCAACACTCTATGCGTGTACAGTTCTCCAGTCTAATCAGAAGTGCCAAGAGTGCGAAGTGCTAGTTATCATGATGTTCCCCTATTTTGCAGTAGGCGGAGCGTGAGTGAACGTGTGTTGGAAGTTTATAAATTGGACAGTTGTTTCACCTTGTGGTCGCAGTAAAGGACTAACGTTCAGGGAACGTACGGTCGACACGGGACCCTATCTTCAAATTTTCCAATTTTAAAAAGGTGAGCAGAAAATGTGCATTTTGTTTTTTTTTCCTGAGTTGGACAGCGGTCAATACTTTCTTTACATTAACGAGCCTATAGGGATAAGCGTTGTGGTTAATGTAGCCTAAGTAGGGTGATAGCCTACAAAGTGATGGATAAACTGATGCATAGGCTACTTAACGTTACCCTCTGATCTGATCTGTTATAGCCTATTTATCAGTCGCTATAGGTTTTGGTGAAAATTAAGAGGGATACAATGTCACTTCTTTGCATTGTCCGAAAATTAAATCAGCTTTCATTATTTAGCGTTTTTTTTTTTTACCATGAGTAAAGAAGTCGAGATGAAGGAAGTGGAGCTCAACGAGTTGGACGAGAAGCAGCCGATGACCGGAGATGGTTCGGGCGAGAAAAACGGCTCCGTGAAGGTGAAGGTCCCAGAGGACTCAGAGGTGAAATTCACCGGCCTGTCAAAAGAAGAACTTATGCGAGTTGCAGGCACCGCAGGGTGGGTCAAAACAGCCACATTAAAGCAGAAATAAAATGTACATCACAGTGTCTTGTGAAAACGCAACAAAACCCTGAAAATGTTTGTTTTTTTTTCTCCCCGAAATAGATGGGTCCGGACTCGCTGGCTCTTGCTGGTTTTATTCTGGCTCGGCTGGGTGGGCATGTTGGCTGGGGCTATCGTGATCATTATCCAGGCCCCACGCTGCAAGCCTCTGCCCGAGATGAACTGGTGGAATGAAGGGCCTTTGTACCAGATCAGAGATTTAGAGGCCTTTGCTGGCGACAAGGGCCTGGCAGGTTGGTGCCTTTCCATCATGTCTGAATTTTCCAGAATGTTCAACCATATTCTAATGGACAGGGCTGGAGGAAATGGTATCAAAAGATATCTGTAAACTGCTTTTGACACTTCTACAGACTCTTTAAGAGGTTATGTCCATAGTGACAGGTTTTGAAATTAAAACCAGACTTAAAATAAATGACCAGCTTTGGAACAGTATACATTGTGTCATTTCACAGTACACCATAGCATTTCCCTTGTCAGATTTGAAGGGTAGTGAATGATACTCCCTAACTGCAAAAGGGAAGCACACAACGCTCTACTGAGCATGTCTCTGTGTGTGCCAGCCAGTATGCTGGGTGGCTGGTCAGCGCTTCAAGCCTGTCTTGTGACTACGTCCTGCTATGCATACCATGTGGACAGCTGACCTCGCTCATCTCCTCCCTTATTTCATCACCACACCACAGTCTGTGTGTGTGTGTGTGTGTGTGTGTGTGTGTGTATGTATGTATGTAGGGGGTATTAGTCATTGGTTCATGGCTGATTGGAAGCTGGAACTAAATGCTCTGAATGCCATTTTGTGACTGAATACTGATTTGTCCTTGGGAACCTTGCCATTAACCTGGTTTAATGATTGAAAATAATTGGCTGTTCACTCTCTCTCTCTCTCTCTCTCTCTCTCTCTCTCTCTCGTTCCTTGTGTGCTCTTTGTCTCTCCTCCGTCACACAATCTCTACCCTCTCTTCTCTTTTTCCTTTTCTCTTTTTGGCTCACTTCCTTCTCTCCCCTGTGTTGTTTTCTCAGGAGTGGAGGAGAAGTTGGATCTGCTGAATCAGCTGAAGGTCAAGGGCTTGATCCTCGGTCCTCTCCACACTGTTCAGGTCAACCAGGAACCTACGCTGAACCTGAAGGCCATTGACTCCCACGGCGGGTCTATGGAGCAGTTGGCCAGTCTGATGGAACGCGCTCACAAGAAGGGTGAGCACACACACACACACACACACACACATACACACACACACATGCACTCACACACACTGGCATATGTACAAAGTTTGGGAGATATTGCTTGCTCCACAGAAAATGGATACTCAAATACAAGGACAACGACCTTGTATGTAATATGTACTGTATATGACAAGACCCTTCAGTCAGTGGTGTAGAGGTGACATGGCATATTAGCCTGGGTCTAGTCTGTGGGCAGTAACCTGAGATTAGAATGGTGGTTCTGCCAATCCAAATTGTCCCTTTTTAAAATGGAAATATAATCCCATGTTTAAAACACATTGACTGACACTGATATGATGCCATATATAATTTAATTTTCATCATTCTTGTCTTATCATTTATCCCATCTTCGTATCTTTATAATTCATTTCAACGTTATTTATGTTGTTGCATTTCTTTTGGTCCAGGTATTTCCATTGTTTTGGACTTGACACCTAACTACGAAAGTGCCGCCAATGAATGGTTCAGCGGATTTAGCAACATGGCCCTGAGACTCAAGGTCAGTTATAGACATCAGAAAGTGAAGCCAGAGGACAAGATGCTAGTCCAGGCTATAGGTCAAGACTGTAGCGTCACTTCATCTTCTGACCAGTGTGTTTGTGCTGCAGGAGGCCTTGGAGTTCTGGGCGGATAAAGGGCTGGACGGCGTCCTGCTGTACTCGCTGGATCGGGTTTACCCCGTCAGCCCTGAGCGGTGGACTCCACTGTTGGCTACTCTGCAGGTGGAGGAGGTGGAAGGGGCCAAGAAAAGGTAGGCCTAGTGTTCTTGTCTCTGTGTTCCGAGCCGTCCGGCTTGCATGAAAGAACCACACCTTGACCTTCAGCCTTTCTGACAGGGAACGTTCTATGAACATAAATCACAGAGAGTCAAATATCCATTTTTTTGGCGCCCTACTTGCCTTAAGTAAAAAAAAGTTGCTAATGGAGAAGTGTATTAGATAAAATGGAGATGAACAGTCAACAGCGACCTCTGCTGGTCACACAGTAGTAGTGCTACATGTGACTGAATATTCAGAATTCTGAATAAGTACAGTAGTGTAATGTAAGTGTATTTCTCATACAAGACAGTGTTAAAACCTTTCTTCTTTTGCTCTTCCTGCCTTTCTATCACTTTCCTATCTCGTCACCCTGTTAGAGCTCTGATAGGTGTGGCGGACAGACTCCCGATATCCGACGCGGTGGAGTTGCTCAACAGCACGGGCATGAACCTGCTGCTGCCCGAGCTGGACCCTGCGGCCAGCGGCCAGTCCTGGGCCTCCACCATCGAGCAGCTCCATACCAGCCACCTGCAGACCAGCCAGGGCTGGTGCCTGAGCCGGCCCACCAAGGGTCACCTGGCCTCGCTGGTCACGCCAAAGCTGCTGCGCCTCTACCAGCTCCTCCTGTTCACGCTGCCCGGCACGCCCGTGTTCAACTACGGCGACGAGATCGGACTCGAGGACCAGGTGAGGGGTGGAGACGAGTGTGCACTCTTAAAACAAACTGCGTTGTCCCTATCTGGACATGTAGAGATGTGTTAAAAACAACACATTTGATTTAAGAGTGTGTGAGCTTATAAGGTAATAAATTGTGGGCCTTAGGGATGCAACCAATCACAGTCGGAAATAAAATCTAATTCAACAAAAGAACATTTTTCGTTGTTCCATATGGCAGCCGAGGTTAGTGTCATTAAACGTTCCTTAAGTGACTGAATCTGTGCAGTCAATGGGGGGAAAGTGCTGACAAAGATCCTTAATATACCGTCTCTGGTGCTGATTTGAAACAGGCTCATCATAGATGACAGCGTTTGTGTGTTTATGAACTCTCATGCAACCTCATGCAACACCAGTGTGGCACATATATCTACGTTCAATCTGATAAAGGCACGTAAACATGTTTTCAATAGAAGAACCGAAGGAAAATGTTTAGGCAAATTCAAAACGTCCTGTGGGGGGGGGGCAGAGGGGAAAGAGAGAGAGAGAAAGAGAGAGCAGGGGATGAGAGGGGGCATGTGGAGAGGCACGCCTGTCTTCTACAGTCAGGATTAGGGACCTCGAGGACCAGATTAGGAGTTGGGGGGGGGGGGGGGGGGGGGGAGTTGTGCAGTGGTACATCTGTGTTCAACTACAATGACTTCAAAGACTAAGAAAGGAGAGATGATAAGAGGGGAGAGAAAGAGAGAGGTGGGGGCATGAAAAAGATATCAAGGAGTGTGGAGTGTGGCCTATCTGTGTTCAACTAGAGATGAGATTGGCCCTGAGGATTAGGTGAGGAGAGGCAAGATGAACCGAGAGGGGGAGAGGAGAGGGGCATCACACATCACCCATCACACTTCTATTCAGCTACAGTGACACGATTGACCTTGAGGAGGTGATGTGAGAAGAGGGGATGAAAAGAAAAGACAGAGAGGGGAAGGTTGTTACAGGCAGACGGAGAGAGATGGGCTGAGTGAAACTGAGTGATGTATGATGTGGGAGAGAAGCGAAGCAGGGGGATGGTGTGGGGGGCTTCGGGGGGGGGGGGAGAGAGATGAACGGTGAGAAATTATGTTGTGGGCGAAAACGAAAACATGAAGTTGAGAGGTTTATGAGTGACGTGAAAGTGTATGCTCTGTTGCAGTCTTTGTCTTCAATTGACAACAGAACACTTTTACAAATCACTATCTTCTCCTTACATGCTTGTCATGGTGTGATGTTCTTTCTCTAGGAGACCATTTATCCTGCCATGGTGTGGGACTATGAGGGACCTGAAGATGAAACAAATACTACAGCAAAGGTGCTTTAAGTGTACTTGTCACCTTAGTAACCAGAAACTGCTGTCACTCACATTTTGAAATACTGTAATGTTAGTGATTGTTACATTTTTCACTGTTACCACATTTCTAACTTCGTATTTGCACTCTTTCTCTCTCTCTCTCTCTCTCTCTCTCTCTCTCTCACTCTTTTCTGCTTTCTCTCTGTCTATTACGGCCTGATATTGAAAACCACTTCTCTGTAACTGGCCCACTTTCTTTCTTTCATTCTTTCTTTCATTCTCTCTTTCTTTCTTTCTTTCTTTCGCACCTGTAGGAGCTAAGAGCAGAGCTGAAGTCTCGGCGGGACTGGTTCCGGGCGCTGAGCGACCTGCGTGGTAAGGAGCGCTCGCTGGCCCACGGCGACTATGTGGGCCTGCACAACGCCACCTCCTCCCTGGCGTACGTGCGCGTCTGGGACCAGAGCGAGCGCTTCCTGACCGCGCTCAACTGGGGCTCGGCCGCCGTCACGCTTCAGCTCACCCAGCCGGAGCTGCCCGCGCAGGCCCAGGTCCGATACAGCACTGACCTGGAACGGCACGCACAGGACACCATGGTGGACCTGGACGCTCTGGAGCTTGGGCCCGGGCAGGCTCTGCTGCTGTCCTACCCGTTCTCAGCGTAGAGTCCAGGAGACGAGCACATGTAGACAGATACACGTAGATGCAGCTTAGAACTGTGTGAGACACACAGGCACACTGGGCAAGTAGATTCTGAAAAAGTTAAAGGTATCTACAAACAGGATCTTTTACACATACAAGATTGAGCATCTGCAGAACAATTATTAGCCATATCTGCATTGGGCCTGTTCAATTTCAGAAATATCTCCTGAGAGGGTGAGCATTTGTTTGAGTTTGAGCATTTGTTTGAAAGTGCTACGAAAAGGTCATTTTTAAATTTCAAAACCGAGTTATTTTAACCGCCTTTAAGAAAGAAAAAAAGTTACAATAGAAGGGGAAAGTGAGGCAATGTGAACGGCAGACTTTGTTTTTTACTGCTCTGTGCTTTCAACTTTGCCTTGATACAAAGTTAGCAGGAAAAGGCCTATGTGTCATCAGGCTGAACCAAAGGAAATAAAAACACCCTCACTGACACAAAATACCGCTGTTGTTGTTTTTTTCACCTTGTTTTCCTGTCATTGTTTGTCACTAATATCCTGTTGATTTTGTTGTGTGTGTACAGTATATGTGTTTCTCTGTGCATGTGTTCAGTACGTTTTTGGGCCTACAGAGATAAGTGTGTGTGTGTGTGTGTGTGTGTGTGTGTGTGTGTGGTACTGGCTTAATGCCATGTGCCGTTATCTCTCATCCCCTCCAGAACCGGAAGAGAAGAGCTGAGCTACAGTATACAGGTGGGTTAAAGTGTGTCATACGCCAACACACACACACACACACATACACGCATATCAGATTCAAACCTTTCCTACTATAAAACCTTCAGAATATTTTGTGTTCAAACCAAGAGTTGACACAGTTGCGCATCTGAACTACTGGAATTATGGAAATGTGCATCTTCCATGTTATGTAAATAGTTTAATGCAAAATGCTTGTGATAGAGTAGAAAGCATTCTGATGCATCTAGGAGCAATAGAGAATATGAAAAGCCACTAATTGAAGTGAATGTTATGCTTAACTATTCATCTGTTTACTCAGTATTAAGCACCCTTTTCATTCTAAAGTTAATAATGTAAGAATTTAGTTTTTATTCAATGGGATGTCAGATTTTGGTTCACAGTATAGTGGAAAAACCTATAGGAACACATAGGAAGGTCATTTTAATAGCACAATTGAACTGTGAAATCACATGATACACATATGTAGGCTAGACCCGTAGTTCCGGCACATGTGTGTTTACCACGTGTGTTTCAGATCGTCGCTCTCCGCCTACCCATGCCGTTCCCGTGTCTCGTTGCCTGTGTCGAGTAACGTTATGTGTGTGTGAACTTTCCCAATGTCGTGTGTAGGCAGAGCCCCTATCAGCCCCTCATAGGCTTACAGTATTACACCTGGAGGCGACAAACAAGTGTGTGTGTGTGTGTGTGTGTGTGTGAACTTTCCCAATGTCGTGTGTAGACAGAGCCCTTATCACTAATGGGCCAACTACATCTGGAGGTGACAAAAAGTGTTGTGTGTGTGTGCGTGCGCACATGTCTGTGTGTGTGTGTGTGTGTGTGCAAGCGATAAACAAAAAATATAAAGTATTAGGTTCAAGAGTGATTTATTAGTATATGTGTGATTAAAAACAAAACAAACAAAAAGCCTGAAGATTCAGATGTATACTGTGTATTATTGTGAGTGTATGATCACTGATAAAGTTTTTCATTAATATGCAAGTCTGACTGCTCCTTAGTCCTTCAATCAGTGATATTTGAGGTAAACGGCATATGGTGACTAATTAAAAAATACATACTGCAGAAAGTTGTGTGTGCACACACACAGCAAAATGGATGAATAACACTTAATGACCCACTTAATGATTGTAGATCAAACCCTCTATTTATGTGTGTTTCTGCTGGGTGGGCTAAATAGGTTGTTGGTTTCGTCACTAGTGTAGATGAGCCTTTGATAACCTGAAATGTCTTTTGTTCTTGAGTCGCTAAAAATGTCTCTCATGTGCACATGACTGAAAATGCAGTTCAAAGCTCCTGTGGACTATTCGATTATGAAGATTATTTTGACAAGCAAAGAAGAAAAATGTTTGTATGTCCTACAATATTATCCCCAGGTCATATATTGCTGTGATTGGTTAGATGATGTGCTTATAAGTGGAATAGATTAAGACATCAGTGTTGATTGAACTACCCAATTCAATTTATTTGGATTTTCGACAACAGGACGTTTTGAATTTGCCTAAACATTTTCCTTCGGTTCTTCTATTGAAAACATGTTTATGTGCCTTTATCAGTTCTTCAGATTGAACGTAGATATATGTGCCACACTGGTGTTGCACAAGGTTGCATGAGAGTTCATAAACACACAAACGCTGTCATCGATGATGAGCCTGTTTCAAATCAGCACTTTCCCCCCATCGACTGCACAGATTCAGTCACTTAAGACATTTAATGACACGTACCTCGGCTGCCCAGTCAGCCTATATGGAAGAATGAAAAATGTTCTTTTGTTGAATTAGATTTCATTTGGGGCCGCGATTGATTGCATCCCTAAGGCCCACAATTTATTACCTTATAAGCTCTCCACACATGTTGACTAAACTAAATACAAGTAGCCAAATACATTTATGTGGAAATGAATGTCAGTAAAAGTTACATCAATCTAAAATTCAGTCTCCATTTTACATTTTTAGCATGAGATGTTTGCACTTTCTTTTATGCTTTTAACCATTAATACTGGCTCTGTATGTTTATACTGTCTTTGTCGCCCAAAGGTATATATATATACATACTTTATTGTAGATTCTCACTGAAGGCATCAAAACTATGAATGAATGCAAAGTTATTTGGCCCACAGATGAATATTTGTCAAGCTATGGCTTGCTGAATATAGTATTAAATTAAAAAAAAAAGCACATTTAAGTACATAATTCCACATGTGTTCATTAATAGTTTTGATGAATCTACAATGTAAATAGTCATGAAAATAAAGGAAACGCATTGAATGACAAGGTGTGTCCAAACTTTTGGCCTGCACTGTATATACCTCTGGGCGACAAATATATATGTGTGTGTGTGTGTGTGTGTGTGTGTGTGTGTGTGTGTGTGTGTGTGTGATATGTATGTATATATAAGAGATGTGAAATTTCTAGTGCTATAGGTAGGGAATTTCAGGGGAACAACCAGGTCTATGTATGGTCAAAAAACAAAATTGCAAATTTAACAATCACTAACAAGTCAACATTTGTGGGCATATATATACAGTGGTTAAAGTTGGATTTGGCAGGTGTGGGAACCCTAAAATCCAGTGTCGGTGCAATGGGGAAAATTAACTCACCGTTGGACAACATATTGAGTATCGTGGTGTAGCAATACTTTTTGGTCAAGAATTGTTAGCTTCTTGGTCACCTCTGTACACACGAAAAATTAACTCATTTATTTAAACAATATCGTCGCGCTATATCATTGGTATGAAAGAATATATTTATTTGGAACTTCTTTTGCCAGTAATGCAGCTCAGTCTTTTTCATAATGAAAGCTTTCAAGATATTTTTTTTCTTGGACGATTTTCCTGGAGTTTATTGCTTGTGTTTTGTATGTGAATGCATCTATTACGCAAGCCTATCTAATGGGCAAATTAAAATTAAATATAATTAAAATAAACTGCCACAAATGTGTAAGCACCATTTTTTTTTCTGTAATCGGATGAACCTTTGATGAAAATGTTCTAGGTGGATGATATTTGACACTCTGAGGTACACAGTACGGTTCTGGTAAAACACAGTTCCGCAGTCTTGCTATGACAATATGTGGTCGCGGTGCATGCTGTCTCTCTCGGGCGCCTGCTCTCTCTCACTCTGTGTTGTGTTGGAGTGAGTGTTTCAGTATGACTTGCGCCCCTTTTGACGGCAGAGAATTGTTCTTTGCTTGTTCGCCTGACCGAGCATGCGCTGTTTCCACCATAGAGGTTAGGCTACAGTGTACAAGCAACAATGTCCATCTATTTTTTTTCTTAAAATACTTTCTGGCTGCTTAAACCTCCACATCTTCTCCACAAGTTCACGGCCATGAAGCCTCAGAGACTTCTGAAGAATTCTGTGGAATTAAAACTGTTTGTCGCATCAGTAGTAAATTTTTCTCAGGTGGTGGTATCTTGCAAATGCAAAATACACACAGACAAACACATGCATATATATATATATATATATATATATATATATATATATATATATATATATATATATATATATATATATGTATTGAGAATTTGATGAGGTGAAAACTTCTTTTACCTTTTTCTTTGAAGTTGTGGGACGTCAGATGTTGTCCTGTAGGGCAATGCTATTTCATAGAAGTCTGTCTATGCCAATGTTCAGAATGTAAAACCATTCATTTCAGAAAGGAGGCCTGGTCCTACGGTTACTGCATGTAGTTTCTTTGTACTGATATCCATGCTGTGTGCAGTATAGTAGCAGTTGCAGTTAACAGTCAGCCATTTTCTTCTGACTTGACTATGTCAGTAACATGAAGTAGTTGATATCGCTGAATGACCTTTTTTTTAAATGAAATGTGCACAATTCATTTTATCAAAACATAAGCGACTTAATGGTTGTTTTATCACAAACAGATTGGTGGCATTGCTGTTGAAGCTCGTGTAAACAAAGCTTTGTTTATTGAAATCACATAGTGGGGGTGTTAAACCAATTTGCTAGAGCAAGTAATTTGGAGAATAATACTGTAAAATGTATATAACACTGTGACCTGAAAGACCATCATGTGCAAATATATTGTGCTTGAATGATGCATGTTCACTTTTGTGAAGATTTAATGGGGATTTTTTTTCTAATTATATGTGAAAGAGTATATGTTTTTGATGTTGTTGATGTAATGTACGCAACTGAAAATCTATTTTCCAGTGTAGTTGCGTTTCATCTTTTCTTCACCCAGGTCTCTGCACTGCCCAGAATGGCCTACATTCATGTTTTGTATGCTAAAGGCGCATTGCATTTTGTCAGTTGACTACAAAAGGTCTTGCTTCATTTGAATCTGTTGACCCTCTGTGTTAACTGTAAAGAACATAGTAGTCTTAGATGAACCTTTATGCGGGTTAGGAATAGCTGGTAGTTTTTGTGACAGGTTGTTTAGTCTTAGTCAAAAATGGACTTGCTGTCTCTGAGATGTTAAGGTGTCAAAAATGGTTTGTGTTAGACAAAATGTTGCAAAAAACATAATAACTGTAACCATTTGTGCACTTACTGAAAAGACTCTCTGTTATTAGACATCATTGTAACAGTGTCATTTAGTTTCCTATTGAGCATCCACACTCTTAAAAAGAAAGTGTTGAAAATAACACAACACAATAACACACCTGTCAGTTTTTGTGACAGGTTGTTTAGTCTTAGTCAAAAATAGTCAAATATGGACTCTTAAAATTAAAGTGTTGAAAATAACACAACTTGTGTTGTTTTTAACACATCTCTATGTCCAGATTGGGACAACATAATTTGTGTTGTTTCTAACACATTGATTTTAAGTGTGTATGCAACATTTCTTGCAAGATAACAATGACAGACAACAAAATGACACCAGATTCATCAAGAATACCAGATGCGAGCCCTTTCTTTGACATCAGGTTCCCCCTGCTCGTTCACTTCCCCATCCCCCTATCTCCCACTCTTCCTCCATCTGAGTGCACATCTCTCTCCCTCCATCTCTCTACCTTACCTCTTCACTCCCTCGTCTTTAAGGTGGTAATACTTAGTGCGACGTTTTGCTTGTTGTTACTGTTAATGTTACTGACCGATATTGTTTAGGCATTGACTGGTCGATATTGTTAAGTCATCAGCAATCAACGCAATAATGCAATGAATCATTGAATCAGAACATTTAAGGACTTACTGGCAACATTGCTAAACATGTTGCCCCAAACCTCATCACCTTTAGGGGTTCTGTGTTCACTGCTGTATGTTCAAACCATCCTGATGTCAGAGGATGTTGGAGTGAATTGAGTATCAGCCCCCTTCCTCCTCTCTCTCTCTCTCTCTCTCTCTCTTTCTCTCTCTCTCTCTCTTCCTCTGCCGAAGTGAAACTGGGCTCTTGGCGGCGCACAGTCATGCCTGTCTCTCAGTCTTACTGGGTCAAAAACACTGACATTCAGCCTCTGCCCCTGTTATCAGCGGCCTCATCGCCAGTGGCCCCAGCGCCAGCTTTCACTACCACAAACGCCCCCTCCTGCCCGGGCCAAGGTTCAGCACCCAATCCCCAGCGTCATCTCCTTTATGTCTCCAAGGCACGGCAAACAAACCCTCAAACATCTCAGTCTTCATCACCACAATCTTCCCATGTGACTTATCGCTCTCACCATCTAGTCTTACTACATCATGGTTATGTTGTTATTGCAGTAGTACTAGCTTTCATCGTTCTTATCACTGACGAAATTATTGTTGTCATTGTCATTACTGACATTGCTGACACTGTTATTAATGATGTTACCATTACAATAATTTGCAGTTGCTGTAATTATGGATTATTGTGATTCATTCATTTTTTTTTGTATTCCTTTTGAAATAATTGCATGGTATGATTATTTAGTCATCAAACCTTTGAGAGAAAAGATGCTTCAGTGAAATTGCTCTGCTTTTGGGATGTGTGACCAAAGTGAGACACAGTGCACGCATGTTCTTATGTCTCGAGTCTTGAATGAAAAAAGCATTAAGCGCCTGCTGAGAAGGTGAAGAGGAGAGAGGTGGATGAGAGCAGGCGATTACTCAGACTGAAAAATGTCAGTGAGGTCTGGGTCGGAGCAATGTGTGTGTATATGTTTGTGTGTGTGTGTGTTGTGTGTGTGTGTGTGTGTGTGTGTGCGTGTGAGTGTGTATGTATGTTTGTGTGTGTGCGTGTGTGTGCGTGTGTGTGTATATGTGTGTTGTGCGTGTGTGTGTATATGTGTGTGTGTGTGTATATGTGTGTGTGTGTTGTGTGTGTGTGTGTTGTGCGTGTGTGTGTTGTGCGCGTGTGTGTGTTGTGTGCGTGTGTGTGTTGTGCATGAGTTTATGTGCCCTTTGCCTTTTGCGACGTTCTTCTCTTCATTTCATTTCCAGAATCACAATGACAAAGTGTTTGAGAGATCACAAAGGCAGAGAGATACCGTCAGCGCCAACAAACCAACCAACAACCCTCACCGCCTCTGCTAAGTCTACCTCTACCTCTCTTGTTCACACACACACACACACACACACACACACACTCCACACACACACTCTTTCTCTCTCTCTCATACAGAGCCTCATACCTTGTGGCGTCCCGTCACTGCTCTATGTGTTGCTGATGGCCCGGCCGGGACAGTAGTGAATGGTAAGTCTCAGCCGTTGAGAAACATCACATATCAAAGGCATGTCACTAAGTTTTTGAACTGGTGGTTAGCAAATAGTAGATGCAGTGTCTTAAACTAGTTTGCTAGCATTCGTCACACTGGCATCTTTTAGGCCTTTTGTAAATCCAGCTTTTCTATGTCTGTTGTCTTCTGTCTGTTGTGTTTTGCTTGTCAGAAATATGTAACTGTACATTCCCGTTTAATGTACTGCGACTCCATTTGCATTTACATGTAAAACCATTTAAAACAACTTTGCAATGCACGCATGACACACAAAGAGGTTAAGCCTTGCCAGAGGTCGATGTAGCTACCTTGTCACTGAGGTCCAGAAGCGCATAGCGCTTCAAGGATTCATCATCAAGGATTAAAAACAAATAGCGAGGTAAAACCTGAAATAAAGAAGTGAATGACAATGATAATCCATATGTTTATGTGTATAAAGTCTGTTGCTGTTGACGTTTAGTCTTTTACTATTATGAGCCACCTGACTGTGAAACTGCAGCCTCTGCAGAGCTGGCCGGACATGACAAAGTGCTTTTCTGTGTCTAACAATGTATCTAGTTTCACAGCGAGACATTGTAGTCTAGTAAAGTCTCCAGTCACGCTTGAAGCATTTTTATCTCTCTCTGGATACATAATATGGATACGTAATATGTAAAGACGAGAAATTAAGATATATTCAAAAACTATGGTCCAGATTAATGATACATTGGTTAAATCGATAGAATTGTTGACAATGAACTGAGCGTATTAAAGTACGAAGATTAGATACTTGTTTTATCGTGCGACAAACATTGTTCACAGTGGTTGCCTCATGCCCGTTTGTGAAGGACAATACGTCACTTTTCTTTGGAGGTTCTCTGTAATCATTGAAAACTATAAAAAGTGGTATTATGTTGCATTAAACATATTTAAGGATATATTTAAATAGTCATACTTTATAAGGCCCGAAATGTAAGTGTGAACGAGCAGAGTACAGTCATAGTTCCGTAATGGAACATTACGATAAAACCATCGTTACAGAACAGTTTCCCAACACAAAACCAGAAAAGACAGACAATCCATGCATCCTCGTAATCAAATTAGTGATCCAGATTTCCACCCACATGAAGATCTTCAAGTCACATGTATATTTATAACATTGGGATTGGTATGAGACAGAATTTCAAACTCAGAAAACTGTATAATTTTTCTTTGTAGTTTAGTATTAATTTTTAAAGTGAATGATTTTGGATGTAGGGCTGATGCAACACTGTTGTTATTCACATAGGCTCATTTTGACGTCAAGCTTCTCACGGAAAGAAACATAGTGATGCTCACCTGTTCCTTTGCATAACGGTGAGTAAGCAATACTGACAGCAGTGAAATTAAGAAATTATGTCAAATCATCAGAAAAAACATGATGCAATACTCTATATATGGAAAGATTGTTTGAAATTCAAACACTTAAAAATAATGCCCTATTACCCTTCAGCAGGGGAACTTTGAACATTCTAACAGAACATTCTGTTCCGTAACAATGTAAGGTTCTAAAATTCCATGTTGAATTCAGAGCCCTAGAGAGATCTGGTTGCATTCAATGGAACGTTTAATTTCCAACATTCTCGTCACACCAGTGTGATGGTACCGGCTTAAGGGTTAATTGCTAATTAACAACATTATTGATCATCTTAGCTGCTCTCCATGCTTTGTAAAGCACTATTCACTAGTTTTAAAGCTTGGACAGAGGACAGATATCAAAAACATAGTTTTCTGGAAAAAAACACCCATTTGCAAGCAGAAATATAGGCTGATTTGCTAAAAAATTGAGATAAATAAAAAATAAACATTTTAATTGGCTATTATAATAATTGCTCCATTACCTCCAAATTCACACTCCATTTGTTTATTATGCACATAGTTTCAAGTAGCCCCATTAATAAGAGAACTGAACCTGGCAGTTCGGCTTCAAATTCTGATCATTTTCAACAGGATAGAATTGACCTCAGTAGTCAAATTTGATTCTAGCTTTTTTTGAGAGTAACTTTGTTCTGGTCATCCACATTTGTGTTTTAGTGCAGTGCTATCATTTAGTTAATTAAATTTGAATGTACTCTGCAGGTCCGTCTGGAAAAGGGCCCATTGACGCCCGTTTCCAATTTTGCCATTTCACTGCTTCCACAGGAGTAACCAGAAGGGAAAAGACCAAACTGTTTCAGAAGTGCAGCAAACATACCTTTCTTGTAAACAAAGGTTTTAAATGCAATTGTTTACTCAATTCCATAGAAAATACACATTCCAAAGTTTTTGGTGGTTCAGAAACGGATGCCAATGGACTCAAATTCAAATTTGCTAATATGTTTGTCTGGGTTCATCCATCAGTTCTTTAGACATTATTATTATAAAGAAGCTGGGATTTAAAAAAAAAACACTGAAGTGTTGTAAGTTGATGTTTGTCTAGGGACTAGTTCTTATAAAAAATACTAGCAAGAAGCATTTGTCTAGCACCGTGACCTCAAAGTGACCCTTTGTTGGTCTGTCGCTCATTTAAGGGATGATAAAATGATTTCAACATGACCTTGTCTCCTTTATCTTATAAAATGACTTGGAGTGCTAGATTATGAAAAAAAAAGAATGGGATCTGCCCATTTGACATTTACGTGGCTGTACTACAGTGCACACTTACAGATGATATGTAAATGTGACACATTTTTTTATCACAAGTTTAAGTAGGCTATTGTATCATTTCAGGGAGTTTTGCTGTGTTGCAATTCAAATGTGTCTCACCCTGACCTACACTTTTAAATCGGTAAAAGCAATGCGGTGAGCATAACAACATAGATCACCTGTGTCTCTGAAAATACAGAAGATTGTTAACTGTTTGCTCTGTCTGCATATAAGACAGCTGATCATTGATCACCCGAGTCAAAGGGTTTCGGAACATTAAATCCTGCTCCTGTTTTGTTAGTGCCATTACCAGGAACTGTGTGGGGAGATCCAGCTTTCATGAGAAGTCATGACGGATCTTATCCTGCTCATCCTCTTTTGTTTGCCAAGGCGTCTGTTGACCGTGAAAGCCGGCCGCTCCGTTCATTGTTTGTTTTTCCATCTCTGTGTCGCACACACAGCTCAGATTGGCAAAAAATCGAGAGATTAGAGGCACGGAGACAAAAAAGTCCAAAAGTGTCTGCTGCTTTCCCCCACCTCTGTTATGTTTGGCAGTTGTTTCGTGTCTCGCTTGCCTGACAGAAAACTAGAAACGCCGGCAGCCTCCCACCTCCACACTCCCAGTCCCCAACTTTTCCTCCCTCGCTCTTGTCTACCCCCCCCCCTCCCCTCTCTCTCTCTCTCTCTCTCTCTCTCTCTCTCTGTCTCTAGACTCTCACTGTCAAACTGTAGGTCTTCATAACAGATGGAGTTTGGAAGCCATCTTGTTTCGCCCCATTCACACACTGAAATTTAGACAATCAAATTGAAAGCATTAAGATAAAAAATATATACATTTATATCTTAATACTTGCAACTCTTCTTTTAATCATGAACAAGGTATTTGATTTCAGTAGACTGCCAGTCATGATAGTTGTATCTCATGATAGACTTTATCTCAGTAGATCTCTTGAAGTAGGCTATGTCCGCCCTCGGACCGTGGGTGATGATAGTCTATGCTAATTGTGAGGTTAGCATCTGCTCCAGTTACGTTCTCATTCATGCCGTGCTCACCACCAGATTAGCATGACACCTTCATCACAAAGACGGCACGGACACAACAGATTTACACACCTACACAGCTTAAGTTCAGCCACCCTTCATTTCTTCTGCATGTAGTAGAGGTTTTATTCATTGACTTATATTATTGCTTTTTTCTTCCCTCAACTTATATCAACCGGTAGGCCTACTGTCTATTGAAGCACCTTTCGATTAATATGAGAGATGGAGAACGCTTTTGAGGGAAGTTACTAATGTCTGGTTAGAAGAAGTATCGTAAACGTACTAATTACCAACCATTTCGTTCGAAAAGTCTAAAACAACAATGTTTTTTAATACTTCAAAATAACATTTGATAAACGAACCTTACATTTTTCAGTAGCCATAGGTATGTAGATTTGAACAAAATCTAGTTTGGTTCTTACCAGGGCTTTTACTGCCTGAAATATCTGATTTTGTTTACCACGCTCAGAGTTTAGTGCTGAGCTGGTGGGTGCCTATTCCCAACCTTTCTCACGGCACATCAACGGTTAGCCCGAGAATTCTCGTCGCAATTCAAAATTCCACTGGAGCTCCAAACGGATTTTTACACGCAGCCCTACAAGACTGTTTACAGCTCTTCGAGTCATGGTAAAATGTAATTTTTGGTACATAGCAAATTTAGATTTAGAACACTTATTTGTGGTGTGGGTGCTTGCGTTTCTTTAGGAATCCACCGTCTTGGTTTGTATAGAAATGAATAGTAAGTGACACATACACGTAAGAGGTTGGAAATACGGGACGGTTGGTAATATGTGACATTCCGATGAATTATTGTTATTATATAATTTGTAAATGTATTAGCAGGTGGTATTGATGAGTTGTGTAAACTAGAAGTGCAAGAAGTCTAGCTTAGAAGTGGTAGTGCAGATTTCACTTGACCACTCTGCACTGAAGTTACTGAAGTAGGCCGATCTCCTCTTAATATTTAGTAATGTTTCCAACAGTATC